>NW_025814344.1:0-23493 GCF_018902025.1 Drosophila willistoni | reverse complement strand
ACTGGCAAACAACGAGTCCTACAATTTCTTTGAATTTTTCTGTAAAGCTAATTAGCTCTCATTTCATAAGTTGCAGCTAAATCTTTAGAAAGTTCACCCTCACTCAACTTGTTAATTGTTTGCAAAATATTCTGATCACGTTGTTGTTCGGCTTGAATCCAATTTTCAGAAATTTATTTTATCAATTTTTATAATCAACTTTATTTTGATTCTCTTTTTTCTTATCAGGCAAAGGATTCCTTGACAAAAAATCTACATGGGCCATACGTTTGCCTTCGCGATATTGAATATCAAAATCGAATGCTTGAAGGAATGCCCACCAGCGATACACTCTAGGTGATAGCTCAATTTTTGTTCTAGAAGCCTTTAACGAATTACAATGCTGTTGAGGAACCAATTGTCATTTTAACTTACATTGCTATACGCAGCAAGGCAAAGACTCATGAATGATCTTGCACATCTCACAATGCTTTTGTTTTTGTATTTTCTCTTAAGTTTTCTAGAATATACTGGCGCCAGTCTGGTATGCTCTGTCTCTGTCACTCTTTATAAACCTATATGACCTGCGTAGTTGCGTAAGAATTGAAAATTTAGTAATAAGCAAGCAAACGAACGATCAAGACGTGTTCTAGCAGTGGCAGACACAGTTCAACAAAATTGAAGTAAAAATAAAGTTAAGTTCTTATGAGACATTAAACACAGTGGTTTATTGTTCATCATAATTTGGTCCTTCGAGCCGGATCGTTGGGCATTGTTTGTTTGTTACTCATTGCTTAATAATTTGTTGCAACGTGGTTGCAATTAATTGTTAACCTCAAAGTTAGTAGTCGATAGTTCTGGCCTACTATCGAATAGACAATCGCGTGCTTATTGGAAAAAGCGCGGACAAACGGTGGCGCCACTCGTCTATCGGTATCTGTTATCGATATAATCGACGAGATCGTGAGGGAACACATCTCTGGGAAAAACACGCGTCTTGAAAATTTTGGTCCACACAAGCAGTGGAAATTTCTTGACATTTCATCATGGAGGAAATGAAAACATTCATAGAGGCCAGAGGAAGATTGAAGACAACCATTACCCGCATATATGGATATGCAGAGAATCCTGCACAGGATGCCGACGTCTTCACAATTGACACCAAATTGGAAACTTTGTCCAATGCGTGGAAAGAGTTCGTGAAGTCTGGCGACGAATTAGCCAAATACGACAAACTAGAGGGTTATGTGGACCCTACCGAAGACTTTGGGATATACGAGGAGAAATATGAAATAGCAAATGCCCGCCTTAAGGCTTTACGAGCTGCGTTGGCTCCGTCTGGCAAGTTGGAAGAAATCGGCGCGGCTGGTAACGATGGTTCGCTCTTCCAAGGAATTCTGCAACAAATGCAGAATCAACAGCAACAACTACAACTCCAGATGCAGAGTCAAATGGAACACCAGCAACGGCAAATGGAGCAGCAGCAACTATTGGTTGAGAGATTGCTCTCGCCACAGCAATCTTCGTCAGGCTCGCAGTCGGTTGCAACACCGGCAACAAGAGATTGTGAATTACCAAAAATCAACATTAAGCCCTTCAGTGGAGATTACAAGGAATGGCATGCCTTTAAAGACCTGTTTGAGAGTACCATTCACGGAAAGACAACTTTGACGAATATCCAAAAGTTTCATCACCTGAAGTCATGCGTCATAGGAGAAGCAGCGATACTCATCCAACATTTGCCCGTGGTGGCATCAAATTACGACGTTGCATGGAAATCATTGAGTGATCGATATGAAAGCCCCGTTACTTGGTAAATTTACTGATGGACACATTCACCGCATTGCCAAAAGCTGTTGGGCAAAACTCATCATCGCTACGCGCTCTGACTTGCGGAGCCAGTGATGTTATTCGGGCTTTAGACGCTTCTGGACAAACGGGCCGTGACTGTTGGCTCATATACTTGCTCATCAACAAGGTTGATGAGGCTACCCGACGTGAATGGATCGACAAAAGCCAGGATATTGAAAATCCTACCATTGAAGAGTTGCTCAAGTTTTTGGACTCACGATGCGATCGCCTTGAGCTCAGTCAAGTGGTCGATCATGCAGCGAGCAAACCGAGGGATGAAAAGGGAAAAAGGCAAGCACGCACCATGCTTGCCATTACAGGTAATTGTATGAAATGTCATAGCACTGAGCACATACTGTCGGCTTGTCCTCAATTCCAGAGCTTGACTGTCAAGCAACGTTACACCTTTGCGAAGGAGAAACATATATGTTTTAATTGTTTGAGAACTGGACATGGAGTAAGCGCTTGTGGCTCGAAGTCTTCTTGCAAGTATTGCAAGCGTCGCCATCATTCTATGCTCCATTCTGAAGGCCATTCTACACAGCATAATAGCGCAGAGCAGCACCAAGGCAAATCAGGCCAGGCTTCTGAGGAGTCACCAGCGGCATCAGCGATAGCAATGATGAATGTTACCAGACCCAGTAAGCCAAATGGCCAACGAAGAAGCACTCTACCTACTGCATTGGTACACGTCCGAAATGCTCAAGGAGCCTTGCTGACGTGCCGTATTTTATTGGATAGCGCATCAGACTTGTCATTCATTTTGGAACGGTGCGTACAGACGTTGGGGCTTGCACGTTCGCCATTTCGAGTTGCCACATCGGGCATCTCAGACGTCAAGGCAGGAATAACCAGAGGTTTCTGCTCTCTTCAGATGATGTCTCGTGTGTCGAGTCATTGCATCGATATTAAAGCTCACATTTTAGGAAAGATCACCTCACCATTGGCACGTGAAAACATTGATGCTTCATCACTGTCGGTATTTAATGGATACCAAATGGCTGACCCTGACTTCAGAACTAACGCCTCAATCGACATTTTGCTGGGCAATGATTGCATTTGGTTAGTTCTCACCGGAGAGAAGTTATGCGATGGTCAAGGGCACCCTATTGCAGTTAACACCATATTTGGATGGGTAATCACATCGGTATACACTTCAAGATTGCAAACATCATCTACGTCATTGCTGACTACGGTTAATATAGATGGACTACTGCAAAGATTTTGGGAACTAGAGGAAATTCCATCACACACAACTGTGAACGAAGAGGATGAAAAGGTCGAAACGCACTTCCGGCGTACCCACAACCGCAACTCGAATGGAAGATACATAGTCGATTTGCCCTTCAAGGAACAAAACCCACAATTTGCGGATACATTTCAAGGAGCGAGATCGCGCTTTCTCGCAGTCGAGCGTCGTCTAATGAAGGACTTCAGCTTGAAGTTAAAATATACTCAGTTTATGAGAGAGTATATCCAGCAGGATGGACGATCTCTTAACGACGCACTTCACATTGGCCCATGTATACAACGCAACCTCTTCAACGTTTATCTGCGTTTTCGAATGCACAGATTCGTATTTTCTGCGGACATCGTCAAAATGTTCAGACAGATTTTAGTGGCCCCTGAACATCAGAGCTTTCAACGAATCCTTTGGAGAGAAGACCCTGAGGAACCATTGAAGCATTACAAGTTGACCACAGTCACCTATGGCACGGCATGTGCACCGTTTCTGGCAGTTAGAGTGCTGGAACAACTGGCAACTGATCACGAATACGAGTTTCCAAGGGCGGCTAGGATACTTTTGGATGATTTCTACGTCGATGACGTACTGACAGGAGCCATGAACGAACAAGAACTGCTCGACATTAAGGAAGAGCTGATACTCCTTATGTCACGGGCACAATTGGAGCTAAGCAAATGGGTCTCGAATAGTAAACGAATTGCCAGCAACGAGGGAAATGAAATCGATTTCTCAAAGATGGCAGCAAAGGTGCTTGGGCTGCATTGGCGTCCTGGAGAAGACGTCCTAACATATAAGGTTTCATTATCGGAACATATGACTTGTACGAAGCGACAAGTGCTATCTGACACGGCACGCATCTTTGACCCACTCGGCATTTTGGCGCCAGTGGTGATCAAGTTTAAAATTCTGCTCCAAGAATTATGGCTGCTTAATCTGGATTGGGACTCGGAACTGCCAACGAAGCAAGCGCACTTATGGCAAACATTCAGAAAGGACATTTTCACCTTAAGGAACCTGAAGATACCTCGATTTGTAGACAATCAACCCGATGACATCGAACTGCATGGATTTTCAGATGCTTCGTTAAAGGCTTACTCTGCTGTCATTTACAACCGTGTGACACACCTAGATGGAAGCATCGGAGTGGCACTCATTGCTGCTAAAACAAGTGTTTCACCATTAAAGCAGAAGTCGTTGCCACGATTGGAACTTTGCGGAGCTCTACTATTAGCTCGTTTATTCCAAGCAGTAAGGTCTGGTCTGCGCCAGAAGGATGTTAAGATACACGCATGGACCGATTCTACAATCGTTTTGTCATGGCTTTCGCATCAACCCTGTAAACTTAAAACATTTGTTGCCAACCGAACGGCAGAAATACTAGAGACCATACCACGTAGCGCTTGGAGACATGTCAGCACTAAAGAGAATCCTGCAGATTGTGCATCACGAGGCATGCTAGCGAGTGACTTAATTAACTTTGATCTATGGTGGAAGGGACCATCTTGGCTGCACGACTGTACACTATACTCAGAGACAATGAATAGACCACCAACTTGCTGCTCAATTCTCAAGCCAGCAGCAGAACTTGAGTTCAAAACCAATATCTTGACAACCATTTCCAAGGATATTGAGGATTCCCCATTTGAGGTACTACTCGGAAGGACATCATCTTGGATCAGACTGGTTCGAGTGGTCGCATATGTATTCCGCTTCGTTCATCGAATCCGATCAAGCAAGTCTAAATATTCAGGACCTCTAAAGTTCGATGAAATCACCAGAGCAAGGAAGTTTTGCCTACGGCAGGCACAAAATCAATTCAATGACGATAGACAGCTGCTTTTGAGGAAGCAACCTGTGGAGCGACGATCAAGTTTGAGCAAACTATCTCCCTTCGTTGACGAAGATGGAATTGTACGTGTGGGTGGACGTTTGGAAAGGTCGCAATTGCCTGCAGATGCCAAGCATCCAGTAGTTTTGCCGAAACAACATCGCCTTGTGGAATTGCTGCTGAAACATGAGCATAAGGTCAATCTTCATCCAGGAGTTTCAGCAATGTTTGTAATAATTCGCCAGAAATATTGGATCATTGGCGCACGAAATCTTATCTTGCTGAAGGTTCACAAGGGACGAAACCCCAGGAAGGAAAAGGGCTACATTTGCCTGTTTGTATTTATGGTTACTTCAGCTCTTCATCTGGAGCTGGCCACTGATCTCAGCACCGACACATTCTTGGCGGCATTAAAACGTTTTATGGCTCGTCGTGGGAAGTGCTCCCAAATGTATAGTGATAACGGGCGCAACTTTGTTGGTGCAAAACGTGCACTAGACGAAATGGTACAGCTTCTTGCTTCACGCGAGCACAATGACGTCGTTTCAAAAGCGCTTGCGGATCAAGGTATCAAATGGAATTTTATTCCTCCATATTCACCACACTGGGGTGGTAAGTGGGAGTCGGCAGTACGCTCGGTTAAGCTGCATTTGCGACGTGTAATAGGAACGAACGTCCTCACCTTTGAGCAGATGCACACACTGCTCTCGCAAATAGAATCTGTCGTTAATTCGCGACCATTGTGCACAGCATCGGATACTGAAATTGCCTACCTGTCACCGGCACATTTCTTAATTGGCAGAACATATACAGCAGTTCCTGAAGACAGCTATTTGCAGATTCCGACCAATCGATTGAGCTACTGGCAGCATGTTCAAGCAATGCTTCAAGGATTTTGGAAACGTTGGCATCAAGAATACTTGACATCGCTACAACAGCGCCCGAAATGGACCACCAAGTTACCAAACATTGCGATAGGTAATCTTGTACTGATCAAGGACTCTAACGCGCCTCCATCGGCATGGCTCTTAGGACGGGTAACTCAGGTGTTCACAGGAGATGATGGCCTCGTCAGAGCGGTTCAGGTTCTCACCAAATCAGGACAAGTCACTCGACCTATCACGAAGATTGCAGCCCTACCTGGTTCAGAAACGGAGTTTCAGGGGGGGGCGGGATGTTGAGGAACCAATTGTCATTTTAAAGAAATCTTTAAAGATTTCAAAGACTCATGAATGATCTTGCACATCTCACAATGCTTTTGTTTTTGTATTTTCTCTTAAGTTTTCTAGAATATACTGGCGCCAGTCTGGTATGCTCTGTCTCTGTCACTCTTTATAAACCTATATGACCTGCGTAGTTGCGTAAGAATTGAAAATTTAGTAATAAGCAAGCAAACGAACGATCAAGACGTGTTCTAGCAGTGGCAGACACAGTTCAACAAAATTGAAGTAAAAATAAAGTTAAGTTCTTATGAGACATTAAACACAGTGGTTTATTGTTCATCAAATGCATTAACTACCGCGAGTGTTTCTAACTCATAAGACGTGTATTTCGATTCACACACATTAGTAGTTTTACTGAAGTATTCAACCACATACGGTTTATTTTCAATTCGATGCAAAAGTATGGCTCCATAGCCAATGGCAGTTGCATCTGTATGCAGTTCTATGGGATCGAATATTACCAAGACTGGTTTGCTTGTAAGGATATCAATAATCTGTTTGCGAACCTTCTAATGTTCATTCGTCCAATCAATGCCTCAGAATGCCCAGAATGCCTCAAAAAAGAGCATTTTTCTACATTAAACGAAAAGCCTGCCTTAGTCAAAATATTCAAGACGATCTCTAATCTTTCAATAGCTTCTTCCTTAGTTGACGCCACGATCATTATATCATCCATATAGGCGATAACGTGCGAAAATGCCAAATCACCCACTGCTTTCATCACTGCTCTTTGAAAAACCGACGGTGCGTTTTTTTAGACCAAACGGCATCGCTAAAAACTCAAATTGTCCGTCGGGAGTGACGAATGCAGTGTACTCAATGGAGTTCTCGTGTAATGGGACCTGATAATACCCGCAAGCCATGTCCAAGCAAGTAAAGTGTCTTGCTCCACGCAATCTAGCTATCTGATCTGAAATTAATGGTAGAGGAAACTTATCTGCAATGGTATTTCTATTTAATTCCCTATAATCGACACAGAGTCTTACAGATCCGTTTTTCTTTTTTACTAAAAGTGCTGGAGTGGGATAAGGTGAACTGCTCGGCCTTATTACATTATAATCTATTAGCTCTTGAACTTTTGACCGGAGTAATTCTCTTTCACTGGGATTGAATCTGTAAGGGCGTCTTTGCACAGTCTTGGTGGGTTCTACTAATCGAATTGACATTACACCAGTAGTTACGCGAGTTAAAGGAGTTCCGCGAATGAATGATTTTGAATGCTTTCTTAACAATCTTAACAATTGATTTTTATCTTCTCCCTGTGCTTCAGTTGCTAAGTTATTAAAGTCATTTTCGTAACTTTTTACAGAACAACCGTTAACTGTTTTTTCTTTAATTATTTCCACACCTTCTGTTGATACTATAGCAGAGTATCCTTGTGCTAAAATTTCGCGGCCAATTACAATATTATTTTTCATATTATTAACTTGGACTACATGAGTAGTCTACTTCGATACAATTTCCATTTATCATTACATTACTTGTGATTTTAATTGACGAAACTACACTAACATTGCCAATTCCACTTAATGATATTACGTTATTTGTTTTTTCCCTTTGACTTTTCTTGCTCTCTTTGACTAACGAGCATTCTGCGCCTGAATCAAATGTAATCGGAAAATTCTCACCTCGGTGCAACATAATTGCTTTTGGTTCATCAACGACACATAGGTTAACCCTCTTATGCACACGTGATCCTGCGTCACCATCCGAACTCTTGGGGCATTGAGTAGAGATGTGTCCCGGCTCGTGACATCGATAGCATGTCACGACTTTAGCACGCACTGACGAAGCTCGCTGATCTTCTCCAGACGTAGAAGGTTTCTGCACTCTGCATTCCGACTTCCTGTGTCCAAGCTTCCCACATGAGTAACATTTGATTGGCAATGTTTTAGCACGCTTTGCAATTGAAAATTATTGTCAAACGAAAAGACTTGTAACTCGGACTGTAAGTCTCGTCTGCTGCGAATAGTTCCTGTGTACGCAATTCGTTGTAGTCTGCGGTCATAGTTTGCTAAATGACCAAGAACAACCGATGCAGCAATTTGCTCATGATCCATGCCACGCAATTTTGTTAAAAGTGACGTCATTAGCCGACTTGCACACACGGCAAGACACTCGCCAGAATTTGGGCGACTGTTCAGCAAATTCAAAATAGTTGCGGCCGGTGTCTCTGAGTTTTCGTATCTTTGCTCGAAAAGCTGTCTGAATTGTTCCCATGTGATGCCTGGGTAGCAAATCTGCGATAACCACTGCGAAGAGCTTCCTTCCAATGACTTCGTCAAGGCCAAAATTAACGCACTACCTTGCAATGGTTTTTCTTTTGGAATGATGTCCACCGTAGCACACCATTGCGTGGCGTTGGCTCCAGCAGCGTCAGAGTTAAATTTCGGTAGAACAATTTCACCATCTTGTCGAGATTCACTAGGCGATGCACGAAAAGTTTTTGCTAGCTCCCAGAAGTTTCGATTTTGTTGTTCTAATAAAATGCGAAACTGCTCCTCGTTTATTGTTGGTCTTGAGTTAGATCCCACATCTGATATCGGCGAAGAGAAGAATTCAGGGTTTCCTGAATCGTTGGTTCCGTTGTTGGATTCCATTTTTTCATTAATTTTGTGCAGCGAGTCTCGACGTGCTTTACGGTTGACTTCCAGAAGGAAAAGAGACTGAATTCTCTCAACCCCACACCGAATCACACTCGATGACAGCCTATGCTGTCTATGCATGTCTAGTGTTAAACAGTTCTACATCAGTCAAGATATTCATTACTTAACACTGATCAATTCGCCTTAACAGTAGGCGCACAATTCAAATTATTAGAAATGCCTAATTCAATCTCCGAAACGGTCATCCTGACAAATTACACGTCCTCGTGTAGCAGGAATATATACCACTTTTACAAAACATCATTTTCACATCTTTGTTTTAACTAACTGAACCAAAAACATTCTGTTTTATGCAGTTTGAGAAAGTTTAAAGTTTAAAGTTAATTCAAAATCTATTATTTGCTATAACATATTTCGTAACTAAAAATTCTTATTTCATATTTTTCTACTTGCCTATTTTAACATTTGTTTGTTCATATTTCTTTTACAATTCATTAAACATTACAATGTTTTCACTATTTTCTTATTTTATAACCTCCACATTTTCATTCTTATCAAACAACATTTTCGCTTTTAGTTTTACAAACATTCTCTTTTCTTTATGTTCTCATTTACGTTTCAAGAATCCACGGCAAGGTACCACCACGTAGCATCGACAACAACACTCTTTCTAAAAACATTATTCCTCTAGTGCCTCATTCACTAGTCCATACGGTCTGTTTCCCCCGTCTCTTTATCACAGTCTTTTCCAACTGTTTCCATACGGTCTGTTCCACCCGTCTCTTCATAACAGTCCTTTCCAACTGTTTCCATACGGTCTGTTTCACCCGTTTCACCACAGTCTCTTCCAACTGTGCCATTACGGTCTGTTTCACCCGTTTCACCACAGTCTCTTCCAACTGTGCCATTACGGTATGTTTCACCCGTTTCACCAGATGAATCATACTCATCTCCGTCGATATCCAGCTCGCTTGGTACCTGCACCTCTGGCATTCTCCGTAAACTATCATGTGGGTATAAGTACCCAGTATAAGTACTGTCTTTTACTTGACATGGACTTCAACGTATATCTATCGCCTTCTAATACTTCTATACTATGACCAATGGGTATTGCATGTGATGATGAAATAGGGTCGGCCAATGGGCATGCGGTTAATGGGCATGTGTTGACGGACTTGGGTTTATGGCTTCTATGTTATGGTATGAGTTGTGATAGAAGTGCTTAACTTATATGCATCCATGTATATACATATTCCTCTTTTTTTTTTTTTTTTTTTTTTTTTTTTTGGAAATATTGTAAGTTAAATATTTTTTTTTTTTTTTGTGTTGTGTGGTTGGTTTTGCCATGTAAACGATTATCAACAATTGATTCCGTTCCAATTACCAATGCACTTAAGACATAGTTCTCATCCTGACCCAGCTGCGCAATTACCACCGGGAGCTAGATGGTTTGAATGAGGGTGTGTGAGATGTGTGTGTATTTAGTTTTTCCCCGAGTAACTCAAACGTCTGTTCGATTCAAATGTTAAAACAGAAGTGTCTTTTTATTCATAATGTTTTTTGGTTCTCTACATTTTGTTTTATGTTTTATGTATGTATGTTTTATGTATCATATGTATGTATGTTTTATGTATGTATGTTTTATGTATGTATGTTTTGTGTATAAATTATCATATATAAATTATCAATCGTTCTGGGAACAGAAAAGAGTCGATGCCACGTCTTCTTTCCTGGGTCTCGTTCCCCAATTTAGTGACCAGGGTGTTGGGTTGGTAACTAGCGCGATCAAAAGAGAAAACAAAAGAATAGAGAGCACCAACACCACACAAACAAAAAGAAAATGTGAACTGTACATTTAGAGCGCGGGTGAGACCGAAAAATAGAAACCAATCAAAAACATAGCTACAAAAAAATAATAAATGCGTTTGTTAATGTTTTGTTAATAATAAAAATGTAACTTTAACTTTAAACTTCGCGATCAATGTAGTGATGATAAAAATTGGTTTAGATAATTTAATTTAACGAAAAAAAAGTAGTTGAGCGCACAAACAAACAATATCGACTTCGATGAGCGACAATATGTATTTATGGCAATGTTTAAAAAGGGTTATTTGATATTTAAAGGGAACTATTAATATGAGACTTATTTTTAAATATCAAAGAATCTAACATCGGCTATGTTTTACAATTTGTTCTTCTTCTTCCCTTATTCCCAAAGCAAAGCAACGTACGCATACACAAACACTTTATGTAGCGTTGCGTCTGTGTGTGTATGCATGTACTCTGTTGATGACGAAAGACGTAGACAGCAACGTAGACAGCAAGCAGCGCTGCCGGCTGAGCTGGGAGCAGAGCCGATTCTTATGTTGACTGTTATATTTATCCGATCACATTCAAATTTTGGGATTTGGAATACATAATTTTAGAATGTTTTAGTTGGCTATGTAGATTCTGATTCGGAAAGCAATGAAATTGATTGAAAATGTACCTACATCTGGATATTTGATTAAAATGTTTGATTCTAGCCTAATTTGTTCATTTTCAGTTTTTTTTTTTATTTGAATCGAATTTTGAATTGTAAAAGTACATTTTTTTTTTAAAGTAATCTCATCGATGTTTTTTTGGGTTTTCCCACGCATCCCCGAGCAAGAGGTCACACTTGCTTTTTAACTTCCTCTTTTGCTTCCTCTTAGCTTGATCTGTGTGCATGTGGTCGCGGTGTTGCACTGAGAAAATAATCAAAGAATAAATAAATAATCAACTTATAAAATTAAAACTTAAACAATAGAAAACTTTAATTGAATATTAGCACATCAATTCATTGTTTTTATTGAAATTTACATCACTACTATAGTTTCGTTAACTCAAAGCGAAATTCTATCCCGCTTTAATAGCGTGCAGTTTTTAATAAAATTTTGTCTCCTCACTTCTCAATTCTCGATTACGTACATATCCACTAAGTACAGCTGTGGTCCGCTATATCCGTTTCCTCTAATGAAATCCAACTGCAATCGTAATTCTATTATAAAAGAGTTTTTGAAGGAACTAATGATAAAAAAGCCGGTATACTCACCGGGCCCAGACATTAATCCGGAGTCATTTACTTAAGCTTTTTGTCCGATACACTGTCCCTTATAACAAATGTGACAATAAATCCGACGTCACTAAATACAGAGAAATTTCTAAATTGTCAGCGATACCTAAATTATTTCAGAAAAGTATGACGTCTCAAATACTGCATTTATGTAAATGTATATTTACGAACAACTACTAACCTTTTACAGTTTACATCCTTTGTAATCCAAGGTTTTAAAAAGCAATAGGAGGCAGAGAGCTCTTTTTAGGTCCTCCCTTTCTAAGTTCATTAAATTCACTTGTTATCGCTAAACTGTTCTAAGTCAAAATATGTCTTTTTATAGAGGTTCTCCCCAATTTACCAATCACATAATAACAATACTTAACAATACTTCTTTAGTTGTATAATATTTGGTGATCTAAATGGGTCATAAACTTACTTTTAATCAGTATATAGCGACTAATGTTAGTAGGGTGTTCTTGGCTTTACAAAGCACAGGACCATGGAGTTCAAAAATCCCTGCACTATCAAAATACTTTATACTTTATTAGTCCGCCCCATATTGGAGTATGGATCTTGTTGAATAACATAACATAGATAAAGTTGCGACATTATGTAAACCTGCAAAAATAACATTATGAAAAGCCTAAAAATTAATGTACGGGCACACTGTCTTCTTTACTTCCTATTTCCTATTCGAAACGTGTTAGTGGCTGGTCGTGTGAAAATTAATAAAATAAAATCTAATAAAATAAAATCAATCATAAAACAATTAAAAAGATTAATGTGCTTTTGTTAAAATCTAAACTAATACTAAGACAACCAAACCAATATTACTATAGGTTATGGGCCTAGAGTACGTTCTAAAAAAAAAAAAAAATAAAAAATTTAAATTTGCACATTCAGTTTTTTTTCTTTCACAATAGACGTTTGTTTTAGACATACCTACAAATAAATTCAAACAAAAAATAAAAATATACAATTATGAAAAAGATAAAGCTTACTATAAATCAGTTTAACGGTGAGAAATATTCTGTGTGGAAAAAATGAATAAAAGCACTTCTTGCTGAGCAAGATGCATTAAAAGTTATTGATAGCGAGGCTCCTAAAGAAATAGATGAAAGTTGGGTTAAGGCCGAACGGTATGCAAAAAGTGTAGTGGTACACAGCACGTGATATTCTAAGAAATCTGGATTCTGTGTATGAACGAAAAAGTGTGGCATCTCAGTTATCTGCGCGAAAACGGTTGTTGTCGCTTAAACTAAAAAACGAGATGGTTCTTGTACACCACTTTATTATTTTTGACGAAATGATTAATGAATTGTTAGCATCAGGCACCAATAGAGACGAAATGGACAAGGTTTCGCACTTACTGCACACTTTGCCAACATCATATGACGGGGTCATCACTGCTATAGAGACACTATCGGAAGAAAATCTTACTCTAGTTTTGTTAAGCACCGTTTGCTTGATCATGAGACAAAACTAAACAACGCTAATAATGACACAAGTTATTACACGTTGAGGTTAAAAATAAGTATAAATATCAAAGAAGCTAACATCGGCTATGCCGATGTTTATATACCCTTGCAGTCCTTGGTAATAATAATTTTACATGTTCAAAATTTGTTTTCTGCAACTCAATTCATCAATATACAAACAAAACAATTTTACTCTCTTTTTTTTCAATTCGTTCTTATTATCACATATGTAAATTTCATAGCATACTCCGATTTTTATGAAAATGTTTCTTCTAGTTATTCTAGAGCTATGTGATATAGTGGTCCGAGCCTTATGAATTTCATACTTTATTTTTCCCGGGTAATAAAAAACCCCGAAAAAAAATCAGAAACGTCTCCTTCTGAGCGTTACAAACATCTGACCATTTTTATAATACCCTCTGCAAGGGTATAAATAATACTATTCGCAAGCCATATAATGACATATACAAACAAAATAATATAAAATGTCACCACTGTGGCAAGCCAGGGCACATAAAAACCAGAGGGCCGGGGCTAACTTCGACCGCGTCAAAGTTTGTATACCCTTGCAACATTTTTGGTAACTCTTTCCTTACCTATAGCCATCAAAAGTGGAAAAACGTTTAAGCTAAAAAGGCTAATGTTTGCGAAAGAACGGCCTACATAGGAAATAACGGAGTTATTGATCAAAGTCACTGTTTTCCACCGATCGTTCCTATGGGAGCTATATGATATAGTTACCCGATCCTTATCAAATTTGGCACAATCATTAATAGATATATTAAACTAACAAATGTTTAATTTGAAAGCAATCGCGTCAAAAGTAACGAAGTTATTCAAGTTTTCGAAAGATCGTTCCTATGGGAGCTATATGATATAGTCACCCGATCTTGATCAAATTTGGCACAGTCGTTTATATGTGTAATTAACTCACCAATATTAAATTTCATGACAATAGCTCAGAAAATAACGAAGTTATTAAGAAAAGTCACTGTTCGTGACTTTGCCATTTGTATGGGAGCTATATGATATAGTGATCCGATCCGGCTGAATCCGAGATATACAACGCCTGCAGTATATACAAGCCTACATGCAAAATTTCAGCTCTGTAGCTCTTACGGTCTAGGAGGAGTTTGCGTTGATCCAGACGGACGGACGGACGGACGGACGGACGGACGGACATGGCGATTTGAACTCGTCTCGTCGTGCTGATCAAGAATATATATACTTTATATGGTCGGCGATGCTTCCTTCTATGCGTTGCACACTTTTGACCAAAATTAATATACCCTTTTTGCAAGGGTATAAAAAACTATTAAATGACAATAATAAAGAAAATAACACACAAGCTCATATTGCAACGACCACGCTAGGTTTCGCGTTCATGATTAAAAGTTTGAATTTAAATAATAATAAGTTATAAACAAATGTGAATTTCATCCTTGACCTGGGTGCATCCGACCTCATAATAAATGATGAGACACTTTTTATGGATTCTGCTGAACTTCAAACTCCAGTGAAGATTGCTATCGCCAAGGAAGGGCAATACATCTTTGCAACAAAACGTGGAATCGTTCGTCTGGAAAATGGGTACCAGATAACACTAGAAGATGCATTATACTGCAAAGAAGTAACAGAAAATCTAATCTCTGTAAAAGGACTACAAGAGGATATATATTGGAGTGACAGTAGTGTTTGACGAGTCTGGAGTTAAATTGACAAAAGGTTGTCCTATTATTGCCGAAAACTCAGGTGAGTACAAAATGCCAATTTTTGTATTCAAAGCATATAAAGTTTGATATAAAAACTGAAAATTTATATAAATTATGGCATGAAAGATTGGGCCATATAAGTATAGGGAAAATGTTAGAAATCAAGATAATAGACTACTTGATAAAGTTATCAAGTTATTTTTGTAGATCAGTTTACACATTATTGTGTTACTTCCCTAATAAAACATAAATCAGATGTATTTATAATGTTTAAGGTCTTTGTGGCAAAAAGTGAAGCGCACTTAAACCTGAAAGTTGTGAACCTATACATCGATAATGATAGGGAATATTTGTCTAACGATATGCGAGACTTTTGTACTCAGAAAGGAATCAGTTACCATTTAACTGTACCATATACTCCACAGTTGAATGCAGTATCAGAAAGAATGATTAGAACAATTACTGAAAAGGCTCGTGCCATGGTCAATGGTGCAAAGTTGGAAAAATATATTTGGGGTTAAGCGGTTCTGACAGCAACATATATAATAAATAGAATTCCAAGTAAGGCACTTGGAGATCGTGCAGCAACGCCATATGAGATGTGGCATAATAGAAAACCAGTTTTAAAGTATTTAAAAGTATTTGGTTCAACTGTATACGTACACAATAAAATTAGAAAACGGAAATTCGACAATAAATCGTTTAAAAGTATCTTTGTGGGATATGAACCCAACTGCTTTAAGTTATGGGATATTGAAAATAAGAAATTCATTGTTGCTAGAGATGTGGTAGTTGATGAGACAAATACGGTAAACTCAAGAGCTGGTAAAAGTAACATTCTGAATGATAGTAAGGATGAAGTAAACATTGAATTCCCGAAAGAGAGTAAGGAAAATTTAGAAGATAATTTCCAGAATGAGAGTATGGAATGCTGTTTACCAAATATCCTGAACGAAAGTAAGGATAATGAAAAAGCCGAATTGCCGAAATTAATTTCCAGAATGAGAGTATGGAATGTTGTGTACCAAATATCCTGAACGAAATAAGGATAATGAAAAAGTTAATTTCCAGAATGAGAGTATGGAATGTTGTGCACCGAATATCCTGAACGAGAGTAAGGATAATGAAAAGGTGAATTTCCAGAATGAGAGTATGGAATGTTGCATACCAAAGATCCTGAATGAGCGTAAGGACAATAATAAATACAGTTTCCCGAATGAGAGTAAGGATGATAAACAGCCTTAGGAAGTCTCAAATAGAGTTGTCAATGATGCAACTAGAAAAAGCGAAAGATTGAAAAATAAACCACACATTTCCTATAACGAAGATGAATCAATTTCTAATAATTATCTGTTCAATGCTCACATAATTTTTGACGAAGCCCCTCATTCATTCGAAGAAATAAAAAGTAGAAGTGATAAGGATTTCTGGGAAAAAGCTGTAAAAGTAGAATTATCCGCTCATGACTTAAACAATACTTGGACTATTGTTAAAAGACCTGAAAATAAGAATATTGTAGATAGTAAGTGGCTCGATGTAAGGCAAGATTAGTTGCACGCGATTTTACACAAAAATATCAAATAGATTATGATGAAACATTCGCTCCTGTTGCTAGAATTCATAGTCTTCGACTTGTGTTATCTATTGCTGTCCAATATTACTTTAAAGTACATCATATGGATGTTAAAACGGCATTTCTAAATGGTATGCTAAAAGAAGAAATATAAATGAAAGTCCCTAAGGGAATAATTTGCAATGATGGAAATGTATGTAAATTGAATAAAACAATTTATGGGCTCAAACAAGCAGCAAGGTGCTGCTTTGAAGTGTTTGAGCAAGCGCTAAAGGAGTGTGAATCTAAGAATTCTCCTGTTGATCCGTGTATATATGTTCAAGATCAAGGTAATATAAATAAGAATATTTATGTGTTATTATATGTGGTTGATTTAGTAATAGCGACACCAGACTTAAAAATAATGAGCAGTTTCAAACAATACCTTATGACAAAGTTTAGAATGACAGATCTGGGGGAAATACGACACTTCATTGGAATGAAAATTGAAATATGCCAAGATCAGATATTGTTAATCAATCTGCCTATATAAAAAGGGTTTTAAGTAAATTTAATATGGAGGAATGTAAATCTGTAAATAATCCACTTCCAAGTAAACTAAATTATGAAATGTTAAACACGAGACGACACATATGATGCTCCTTGTCGAAATTTGATTGGAAGTTTAATGTACATAATGCTTTGTACTCGTCCGGATATTGCAACAGCCGTCAATATTCTAAGTAGATATGTGGGACTCGTTAATGCAATCCCACTTTTTCCTCCCGAATTTCTAGGCCGTTTTTACTCACAATCAATCAGTTTTATTCAACATTATTTATTTGTACATTTATCACTTAATTACCACATAACTACACTCTTCTTATTCGAGCAGCCACGAGGAACACAACCGGTCGACACAACTTGACGTCATAAAACTCTTTTCTCAATTTATATCGATGGTTTGTCATCGATATCGTTGATAAACTTTAAATTATGCACTCTCGTCTTTCGACCCATTCCCATATTCGGGCGGACTGACTTATCATTCGCTTCGAATGTTGAATCGTCTGATGAATTCACTTGACCATTCCACGACTTCATATACTCCGCGACAGTTGAGGTTTTCCCAGGACCTTCGTGATCTCCTACCTTTTCTACGTCATATCGTCCATGAGACTTAACTTTCACCACCCTATATGGTCCAAAATATTTAGCCTTAAGTTTTAATCCTGAACCATATTGCGTTCGCTTAATTGCTATCAAATCATCGATTTTATACTCAACTACCTTTTTGCGTTTTTTGTTATAACTTTTACGATTCTCCTCGTGGATTCTCTCAATATTATGCTGAGCTTCCTGACGAACGTTAGTGCGTTCAATTTCTAGCTCTTCTATGGCTTCCTCTTCCAAAAGTTCTTGTAACTCATGGAAACTATTAGTCCTCATCTCAACCCCGGTTAATAATTTAAATGGCGACACTTTTGTGCTTCTAGGAGGGGTACTATTGATTGCTTGCTGCACTCTTTCAACGTACCTATACCACATAGTCGGTTTTTCATAACAAAGTTTTGTTAGCATAGGAATAATTATCTTATGGATACGTTCAACTTGACCATTTCCCCTAAGTACTCCGGTAGCTATCATTAAATGCTGAATGTTTTGCTCTTTACAATAATCTCCGAACTGGTGAGAAACAAATGCTGCTCCTCTATCTGATATAATACGCCCTGGATTTCCAAAAACTGATGCTTGACGCCTGAGTCTATCTACTACCGCTTCTGATGCCGTATTTTTTGTTGGATAGAGCCACACAAATTTCGAAAACGCGTCGACAACTACAAATAGATAGTTATAACTCGTCGCTGTCGGATCCATAGGTCCTACATGATCAACATGATAAGTCCCTAAAGGTTTATCTTCTTTATTTATTGGAGCTAAGAAACCTTTTTTCTTGCCTGCTTTACCTTCCGAAACAATGCATTCGATACAATTTTTTACAATCTCAGAGGCCTTTTGGAACAACTTCGGTATGTAAAACTTTCTCTCAACTTCCTCTTGAGTTCTTTTGGCCGAAAAATGACCCTTTCTATGTGCAATCTTAATTAATTCCTCTTCCATAAGTGATGGGACTACAATTAAATCCTTCATGGGATCCTTGTACAAAACACCGTTTTTTATAAAGAAATCTTCATAAGTCTGATGCTCTAAAACAGCTGTCACTGCCCTAATCCAATCATCACTAGCTTGAGCTATTTTAAGTCTGTAATGCATTGAATCCTCTAACATTAAACAGGACATACGACTTAGAGCATCTACATGCTTCATTTTACTGCCACTTCTATGTTCAATTTCATACTTGAATTCTTGAAGAAATAAAGCCCAACGCGAAACTCTTACTGGAATGTCTCTTTTTTTCATTGTCATTTCTAAAGCATTGCAATCTGTTATGATTTTGATTTCTATTCCTAGTAAATATACGCGCCACTTCTTCAACGCCTCCTCTATTGCTAACACTTCCAATTTGTATGAGTGATACTTTTCTTCTGCAGGCTTGGTTTTCCGGCTGAGATATTGTACTGGATGGAATAACTGATCATCGCTATCTTTATGTAGAAGAACTCCTCCGTAACCAAACATGGACGCATCAGTGTGTACTTCAGTTACTGCCTTTGGGTTATACAATCGTAAAACTGGTGCGCTAATCAAGGCTGCCTTTAGCTGTTCAAATGCGATTTGATGATCGTCACCGAACACAAACGTTGCATCTTTTCTTAACAAGTCTGACAGTGGTTTCGCTATCAATGCGTAAGACTCTATGAAACGACGAAAATATGAAGTTAGCCCAAGAAACCTTTGTACACTCTTGTAATTCTGTGGTTTTGGGTAATTTTTCACCGCCTGTGTTTTTGCTTTAGAAAGCCTTATAGAACCCTTTTCGACAATGTATCCCAAAAACTCTATACTTTCTTTTAAGAACTGACACTTCTGCCATTTAATGCGTAAACCAAACTCAGATGCCCTATTTAACACACATTTCAGCTTGTAAATTCCTTCTTTAATATCCTTTGAAGGAATAATTAGATCATCCATATATGTTACGACTGTGCCATCTCTAATCAAATCAATAAATGTTGCAAAGATGTAGCGGGAAAACACATGAGGGGAATTCGAAATTCCAAATGGGACATACAAAAATTCGAACTGACCGCTATGTGTCACAAAAGCAGTATACTTCCTTGAGTTGGGCTCCACAGGAACATGAAAATATCCATTTTCAAGATCCAAGGTTGTAAACACTGTATTACCCTGCAATCTCTCAATTACATCATCTATAAGTGGCATTAAGAAATGTTCTCTTACAATCTTAGCATTCAAACGTCTATAATCACAGCAAAGTCTTTTTCCTCCATCCTTTTTTGGAACAAGAACTATAGCAGACGCATATTCTGATGTACTTGGTTGAATGATACCCTCGGCTAACCATTTTTCTACTGTTGAGTCTATGATACCTTTATCAACGAAAGATAAACGCCTCGGCCGTTCGTATACTGGGCATTCGTCACTTAATAATATTTTCATTTCGAATGGACTCTTCTTTGAAGACTGTGGTACATAACTGTGAATAAGCTGCTTGACTTCTTTGACGACCGATTTAGTTAAATGGCACAAATCTATTTCACTCTTTTCTTCTTTAGCTAATAAACACAAACTCTTAAATTCCTGTAACATACCCTTCGGAGTTTTCACTTCTTCATTGTGTACAGTTTCTTTCGCTTCTGTGTTTGGCATCACTTCTTCTTCTCTAGGCTTAAAAGAAGCATTTCCTTTTGTGATAACCAAATTCTAAAATGTTGTTTCCAATCACTACTTCGTAGTCAATATCCTCTTTTCTATAAACGAGGAACGTCAAGGGCCATTGAAGACCATCAATAGTCACCTGCGCTTTAAAACTACCTATAGTATTTAACTCACTTTTACACACTCCCAATAAACGGTTTCGTTCATCGTTTAATTCTATACCATGAAGTTTTCTGATAATATCATCTCTTATTAAACATAGATCACATCCTGTATCTATGAGTGCAGACAGCTCAACGTTTCCACATGATATTGTTTTGAAAATAGCTTTTCCTTTTACATTGATTTTTTTTGACATTGTACTAGCCCTACTGTATTTCTTTTTAGTATCTAATTTATGTGTCGGGCATACTGATGCTTATGCCCTATCTGATCGCATTTAAAGCACTTAATCTTCGGACACTCACTCATCAAATGAGATACTTCGCCACACTTATAGCATTTTCTCGGTTGTTTAGATATTTCCGCTTTTTTATCATCATCAGCAGACTTCGCTAAAGAATCCACAATTGTAAAGGCCATACCATATCTTCAACACTAAAACTAGTTGGGAATTACATTGCCAACTAAATGAAGCGAAAAAAGAACGGCAAAGCTTGCAACTGCAGATTTCACCTTTTTTGTGTTGATGATAGAACTTGGTGGTTCTTGAAATAGCTATACAGACAACCTGCTCACCTTTTGTGCTGCCTATGATTTAAAATCTTACATATAAATCAGTAAGATTAACCTGAAGCCCCGCTTAAACAAATTTTTTCTTTTTAATGATATCCAATCAGTCACTCCTCGCTCACTACGCACAAAAACTTTTGCTGCACCTTTTAATAATTGCTTCTCATAGATAAATTTCTGTAAAGAGTTCCATTGAACTGCTTCTGCATTATCTTCAAAATCCCGTAACCAATTTTCTATAGACGGTTGACCTGACCCATTGAACGAAGAAACAGAATCAATGACGCGCAAAGTAAAATTATTTCTAACTACAGTTGGTGCCGTAGACTGAAATGATCCCGCATCATCACTTTCGGATTCAACCTCGACTTCGTCAGCCACCAAACCGAAATGTTCGAGAAGACGATCTTGCAACGTTTGCTTTTGAGCTCATTTACATTTAAACTTAATACTTCGTCTCTATTCATTTTGTATTCGTCGTAGCTTACTCGTTACAGCTGAAATTTCAATATATTTTACAAAAGTATAATCTTACTCTATTGTTAGTAATTTATTATACCCTTGCAAAAAGGGTATATTAATTTTGGTCAAAAGTGTGCAACGCATAGAAGGAAGCATCTCCGACCATATAAAGTATATATATTCTTGATCAGCACGACGAGACGAGTTCAAATAGCCATGTCCGTCCGTCCGTCCGTCCGTCCGTCTGGATCAACGCAAACTCCTCCTAGACCGTAAGAGCTACAGAGCTGAAATTTTGCATGTAGGCTTGTATATACTGCAGGCGTTGTATATCTCGGATTCAGCCGGATCGGATCACTATATCATATAGCTCCCATACAAATGGCAAAGTCACGAACAGTGACTTTTCTTAACAACTTCGTTATTTTCTGAGCTATTGTCATGAAATTTAATATTGGTGAGTTAATTACACATATAAACGACTATGCCAAATTTGATCAAGATCGGGTGACTATATCATATAGCTCCCATAGGAACTATCTTTCGAAAACTGTGACTTTCCTCAATAACTTCGTTACTTTTGACGCGATTGCTTTCAAGTTAAACATTTGTTAGTTTAATATATCTGTCAATGACTGTGCAAAATTTGATAAGGATCGGGTAACTATATCATATAGCTCCCATAGGAACGATCGGTGGAAAACAGTGACTTTGATCAATATCTTCGTTATTTCCTATGCTAAGATTGTAGGCCGTTCTTTCGGAAACATTAGCCCTTTTAGCTTAAACGTTTTTCCACTTTGATGGCTATAGGTAAGGAAAAAGTTACCAAAAAGTTGCAAGGGTATACAAACTTTGACGCGGTCGAAGTTAGCCCCGGCCCTCTGGTTTTCTCTTCTTTTAGCAATTACAAAATATAATTATTTCTCTTTCAACATTTACTTTTCTTTTAATTCCAAATTTATTTACTTCACTTTTGAATTCCATATTTATTTACTTTACTTTTGAATCAACATTAATTTACTTTACTTTTATTCAAGCCAATCTTTAAATTATTAGTTATAATTTTGACATAAATTTATATTGATTTAATTTAATGATTGCATCAACTCAATTTAAATCGTTCTGTAAACATAATGTTAATTAACATAAACATCTGGCTCACCACTATGTTGCCTTCTCGCTCGCTCGTGTTGACTCACCAAAGCCGTTTATTCGCGCCAATTCTGCTGATATGCCGATCTCTCACGAATGCTCTCACTAACGCTGTCTCGCTCGTGACGCCAATGCCGATGTCTCGCTCGTGACGCCAATGCCGATGCCTCGCTCTTGTACAAATTTTTCCACTGACGCCGCCGGAGATCAGGTAGAAAATTTGTATTGAGTATATTCCCACAGAAAATCAACTGGCTGATATTTTTACAAAACCATTATCTACTGGAAGGTTCATTGAGCTGAGAGACAAGATAGGACTGCTTTGAGAAGTCAAAATTAACAAAATCTACAATTCAACAAAATCCCATAAACTAAACTGAAATTAATTTTTATTAAGTAATGTTTAACGTAACTTTTTGAAATGAAAATAATGTTTGTTTTGCTTAAATGATATAAATTATCTGATTGGTTTTTCTGGGTTTTTCCAATCTTAATGGTGAATGCCAGATCATATTGTAATACCTCCCAGAGTACACGCACCAATCACAGTAATTAAATTATTACTTGCATTTTTTTTTGAAAATTAATATAATGTAATTTTTAAGGGGGCGTGTTGAATAACATAACATAGCTAAAGTTGCGACGTTATGCAAACCTGCTAAAATAACATTATGAAAAGCCTAAAAATTAATGTACGGGCACACTGTCTTCTTTACTTCCTCTTTCCTATTCGAAACGTGTTAGTGGTCGTGTGAAAATTAATAAAATTAAATCTACTAAAATAAAATC
>NW_025814343.1:0-29458 GCF_018902025.1 Drosophila willistoni | reverse complement strand
GTAAAAATGATAAAGATTAGTTTGTATTGGTCGGATTTAATCTTTGGGTTTTGCGCAGATGCAACTTGCTCGTTACATCGCCGGAAGAGAAGAGAGACGCCGTCTCTCAACCTATCGAGGACTTATCGCTAACCATCGATACTTAGTACTAACAATCGATACTTATTACTAACAATCGATACTTATTACTAACAATCGATACTTATTACTAACAATCGATATATGCATGAGCATTTAACAGACTTTAAATAATTTGAATCTTACAACTCGGCCGTCCTGACGAGGAATCGACCTCGATTCCAATTGTTAACAACGAAGGGGGGTAAATAAGAATCTTAAGTGGCTGGTGTCGCCTTTGTTTGGCTATCAGAAGTGCAATCTTGATCAGGGGCAACCCATAGCTTTAATTTGGAGGCTTCTAGGACCCCATCATATGGTAGTTGGGTGATTTGGGAGCCCTCTACATCCCGGATAACATATCGGTCATTCGGAGTTTTTTATGGACCATATACGGACCACGATACCGCCTGATAAGCTTTTTGTTCGAGCCTGCCAAAGTATCCACATTCTTAATAACTACGAAATCCCCCTCCTCAAAACTAACGGCAGGAGGTGATACTTCGAATAATATTCCGAATTATATTCTTGGGACTTAACAATGTTACGGAAGGCTAATCTCCGGACGTCTACCTCTGAGGCATCGACCTTCTCCGTTCTCTCACCCAACCGTTCGGTTAGTTCATCTACTACCACACCTCGTTGTTCAACACCGAATAGAAGTACGGAAGCGGCAAATTTGGTTGTGGAGTGGACGGAGTTATTCAATGCAAACTCTATGTTCGGCAGTTGTTGGACCCAATCTGCGTGGTCCACAGGTTCCGTCAGTTTACCCAACATGGGGCCCAACACACGGTTAACCCGCTCGACTTGGCCGTTGGCCCGGGGTGAGGCAGTGGCATTCAGCACATGAATTATATTATTGGCCTTCAGAAATTCTTCAAACTCGGAGAAAGTAAAGCAGTTACCTCGATCGCTGATGATTCGGCGGGGTCTACTGTAATTTGCGAAATACTGAGATTCTAATGTCTGGCATACTTCACGTGAATTAGTCGTGGCGGCAGGGTACAGCTTCACAAATTTGGTGAAAGCGTCAATGACAACCAGAAGATACTTTTTCTTAGAACGTATGGACGGAAGGGGGCCCAAATGGTCAATATGGACGGTATCAAACGGAAGGGGCACTTTCGGAATACTATGTAGCGTGACACGGTGGTCCGAAGCGGACGCGGAGTAGTAGATACACTTGAGGCAATTTTTAATGTAATTGTTAACATAAGACTTGTATGAAGATACACGGGAACCAGTAATGCTTCTTGATCTGTGCACAACATTTCTCCGTGGCCATATGGCCAAGCTTCTCGTGCACTACTCGTATGACATGATTTATCATTTCGGAAGGGACATAAAGTTGGGGTACACTCGTCGAGGACAGGCGGTACACTACTCCATCTCGCAGTTCGAAATCCGCTATCTCATATTTCTCTAACTCATCTCGGAGTTTGACAATCTCAGGGTCCCGGTTCTGGGTTAACTGCAGTTGGAAGTCAAGGTTTATATCGTCGACGTATGCGGCAGTTTCTATTCTACTTAGAGCATCAGCATGGGGCATACCAACCCCGAGCGGTGTACAATCGTGTAGTTATAGTTTTCCAACAGCAGGGCCCAGCGAGCAATCTTGGCGGAATGTCCACCATTTCTCAGTGTCAGCGCAAGGGAATTACAATCGGTCACGATTTTGAACGGGATGAACTTAAGGTATGTCTCAAAACGTTTTAAGGAATACACTATAGCTTACGTCTCTAGTTCATAACTGTGTAGTTTCGATTCAGCGGCGGAGGCCATCTTAGAGAAGTAGGACACTGGGTGTAATTTACCGTCTGTTTGTTTCTGGAGGAGCACTGCTCCGAAACCAATTGAACTAGCATCGCAGTGTAACTCTGTTTCAGACTTCGGGTTGAGAATAGATAACACGGGGGATTCGATCAATTTCAACTTCAGTGTTCGGAAAGCTTCAAGGCATTCATCGGAGAAGACATAAGGGGTATCTTTTCTTAACAATCGGGACAGCGGACACGCAATCTTAGCGAAACCTGATACAAATCGGCGGAAGTATGAGAATAGGCCTAGGCAACGCTCTAATTCCTTGCTATCCCTTGGAATGGGCAAATCCCGTATCGCCTGAATATGAGCTGGTTTAGGCGTGATACCGGCGGAATTGGCTAAGTAGCCCAAGTACTCTAGTTCCCTATACGCAAAACGGCATTTCGTCAGCTTCAGGCATAGCCCGTTCACTCTTAACACATACAATATTTCCTTCAGAATCTCAAGGTGGGTTTCAAAGTCATGCGACGCGACTAGAATGTCGTCCATATATATCACCAGTTGACCTCGGTTAATAAATTCCTTAAGGACAAAATAAACAAATCTAGCGAACACGGAAGGGCCATTACAAAGTCCGAAGGGCATGCGTACATATTCAAACTGGCCATCAGGGGTTACAAAGGCAGTATATTTGATTGAGTCTGGGTGCATTTTCACATGGTGGAAACCGTTCTTCAAGTCCAAGATATTGAAGAATGATTTGCCACCCAGATGTTCAATGCAATCATCTAACAGAGGAATCGGAAAATGATCTCGAACTGTAATTTTGTTCAACGGGCGGTAATCTACACACTTTCTTAGGGTGTTGTCCTTTTTGCGTACAGGGACAATCGCGGCAGCGTAAGGGGAACTACTGTGGCGAATAATGCCAGCTTTCAAGAGATCGTCAGAAATCTCACGCACCTCGATGCGTTCGTGGTGCGACAGACGGGGGGGGCGGCAGAAAATCGGAGTTTGGCTAGTCAATTCTATTTTCATCTCATAGTTCATGGGCTTGATTAAATCTGGATCAACTTGTACATACGAAGTGGAAATAATAGACTTAAGGGCTGCGGTTTGCTCTTCCCGTAACTCGGGCTCTATATCAAAGTCTAATTCACTGACAGCAGGGAGCTCAATGGCATTTATCGCCATAAGTGCATCGTTCAATGTTTCCGACGGTACAGCAGAAGTTTTCGGAAGGGGAGAATCAGACATCGGCAGATACAATCTCATTCCTATCACACGGCAGTATCACTCTCTTTTCCATAAATATGTCAAAGGACTTCAGAACAGCAGTAAGTTTTGGATTTATACATTCCGTCGGTTTATTCATAAGTATCAACGATTCTTTTTCATATTCTCGTTCTTTCAGTTTACAGAGTCTAATAATAATTTTATACAGAAGATCTCTACCTATAATCATCGGCAGTTCGGTTGCTTGGTTGGTCAGGACTTCAAACGTATGTATTGTACGTGTGTTGCGGAGGCGAACCCTACACTGGACTTGGCCTAAGGACAGAAGTTGGCTATTTCCTAAACCACGGCAGTTCAATGTACGGGGGCTAAGACGGCAGTTGGAGGGGACTTCAGATTGACGCATAAAACTCTTTGGACTGCCCGAATCAGGAGAAAAAACATATCTATAAATTTCCTATCTTGCACTTCATCACAAACAAAAGCAACACTCACCAGTTGTAAATGGTCTAGTCGATCTCCCGCTTCATCAACGGCGGCGGCAGTGATATTGGTGGCATTCCCAATTCGAGACGGGCAATTTTGTAGCTGTGGCCCACTATGCCACACTTGAAACATGAATTCGGAGGTCTCATTGGTTTCGGGCATTGACTCTTGTAATGCCCCCATCCTGAGCAGTTGAAGCATCTGGTCTCATTCGTGACGGTGCCTGACGATTTGTTTCCAGGCGCCACGGCAGTTGGCAGTTGGCTGCGCCTTCACACTATTGCTTTGTCTGGAGGCAGCGGCCAGCATACGGAGGCGCTCGTAGCGTTCCAGTAGGGGCTTCAGTTCAGCCATTGTCCGAGCTGAGTACAGCATGCCGACTCGAGTAGAGTCGTCCCGCAGTCCATCAATGATCAGGTCGACCAGCTCGTTCTCCGGAATCGGAGCATTCATGGCAATCTCCTGCATCTCGATTGCGAATCTTAAACATCCCTCGCCTGCCTTGATGCGCCGGCCACGCAGAGCGTGGTACACTTCCTCGATGCTAGACGAGCGTCCAAATTCTCGCAAGAGGATTGCCTTCAACTCTTCGTAGCTGTGCACCGATACCGTGCGCAGCAGCACCGCCGCCGTACCATCCAGCATACGACGGCATGCGACCAACCGTAGGCGGTCGTTCAACTGCAGAATTTCAAAAGCGTCTTCCAGATCGTTCAGCCATTTCTTCACATCGTATGCGGTATCCGCTGAAAATCGAGCCACCATGCTCTCAATGACACTCACGTCACTGACTTGCTGCCTCGGTGCTTGGGATTCGTCAATCCCCTGCTGCAGTTTGCGGATTTGATGCTGTAGCTGTAGCAACTCATGTTGTTTCTGCAGCTTCACCAGTTGCTCATCCAAGCTGGGGGAGGCGGAAGTGGCCGGTGTGATGGCGGCCGCGGCAGTCGATACGGAGGGCACTAAAGCGGGCATCTCTTCCCATGGGTCCGCGTCGGGACCAGTGGCGTGGGCGGCGAGCGAGGCCGCAGCCCGAATGGCAGACATATAGTCGGCGGGTACAGCAGTGGCAGCGGGTGCAGCGGGTACAGCAGTGGCAGCGGCGGCAGCGGTGGTGGGCACAGCAGTGGCAGCGGGTACAGCAGTGGCAGCGGGTGCAGAGGCGGCAGCGGTGGTGGGTACAGCAGTGGCAGCGGGTACAGCGGTGGTGGGTACAGCAGTGGCAGCGGGTACAGCAGTGGCAGCGGCGGCAGCGGTGGTGGGTACAGCAGTGGCAGCGGTGGTGGGTACAGCAGTGGCAGCGGGTACAGCAGTGGCAGCGGCGGCGGGTACAGCAGTGGCAGCGGGTACAGCAGTGGCAGCGGCGGTAGGTACCGTAATGGATGCGACGGCAGCGGCGGCGGGTACAGCAGTGGCAGCGGTGGTGGTACAGCAGTGGCAGCGGGTACAGCAGTGGCAGCGGCGGCAGGTACCGTAATGGATGCGGCGGCAGCGGCGGCGGGTACAGCAGTGGCAGCGGCGGCGGGTACAGCAGTGGCAGCGGTGGTGGGCACAGCAGTGGCACCGGGTACAGCAGTGGCAGCGGGTACAGCAGTGGCAGCGGGTGCAGAGGCGGCAGTCTGCAGAGGTGGCCTGTAAGCGGCGGACACCGCAGCGGAGGGTACAGCAGGAACGGGTGCGGCGGCAGCGGTTACAGCAGGGGCGAATATAGCCGCAGCGGGGCCGGCAGGGGCGAGTATGGCGGCAGTTGGCACAGCAGGGGCGAGTATGGCAGCAGTTGGCCCAGCAGGGGCACGCATGTCAGCAGTTGGCCCAGCATGGGCGAGTATGGCAGCAGTTGGCCCAGCGGCGGCGGGCCCGGCAGGGGCGAATGTGGCATCAGTTAGCCCAGCAGGGGCTCGTATGGCGGCAGTTGGCCCAGCATCGGCGGGCCCGGCAGGGGCGAGTATGTCAGCGGTTGGCCCACCAGCGGCGGGACCGGCAGGGACGAATGTGGCATCAATTGCCCAGCAGAGGCTCGTATGGCGGCAGTTGGCCCAGCAGCGGCGGGCCCGGCAGGGGCGAGTATATCAGCAGTTGGCCCAGCAGCGGTGGGCCCGGCAGGGGCGAGTGTGGCGGCAGTTGGCCCAGCAGCGGCGGGCCCGGCAGGGGCGAGTGTGTCGGCAGTTGGCCCAGCAGCGGCGGGCCCGGCAGGGGCGAGTGTGTCGGCAGTTGGCCCAGCAGCGGCGGGCCGGCAGGGGCGCGTGTGTCAGCAGTCGGCACAGCGGCTCTCGGTACTGCAGCGGCAGGTGCAGCAACGGCGGCTTCTGTGGCCGCCGGTACTGCAGCGGTAGTCACAGCAGTGGGTGCACTAACAGCGGTGGGCGTGGAGGCGGCCGTCCTAGATGTGGAACGTGTGGCGTGCCGTGTCCCGAAATATGTATCCTTTCGGGTGGTCATCCCACTTCTGAGTTGTAAACACCTAATTATTAAGTAAAAATGATAAAGATTAGTTTGTATTGGTCGGATTTAATCTTTGGGTTTTGCGCAGATGCAACTTGCTCGTTGCATCGCCGGAAGAGAAGAGAGACGCCGTCTCTCAACCTATCGAGGACTTATCGCTAACCATCAATACTTAGTACTAACAATCGATACTTATTACTAACAATCGATACTTATTACTAACAATCGATACTTATTACTAACAATCGATATATGCATGAGCATTTAACAGACTTTAAATAATTGGAATCTTACACGTTATTAGTTTTTTGAAGCAGAAGATAAATTAGGAAGGTGGACAGGCAACTGACGGGAGCGCTTATTGGGCGCAAACTCGTGTACAACTAGGCCCTTTGGGCAGAAAGAAGTGTCAACCATAGCTTAGAAATACTCATTGGGTACTGTAATTTTAAAAGAGGAGATTTCGCGAGGCCTAGAAAACTTAAACTTTTGAATTAAAACTTTAGCAGGGCATATATTACTAATGTAAGCTGCCACAGACGACCCAGAAGTATCAGGAGCAAGCCTAGAGATAAATAATTGTTTGCAATGAGGCACTACAGTTAGTGGAGGCGGAGGAGCATTGGGATCCTGTGATCCTGCATGATCCTGTGATTGATCAGAGTTCCCGTGAGGGATAGAAATAGGTACACCAGGGCTTGTAATGGGTACTTCAATCTGAAAAGAAGAGCATAAAGAGGGACAAGAAGATGGTGTAGGCGAAAGTAAAATCGGAGAGGAAGTAATAGAGAGAGCTGGCGACTGCTTACGAGGCAACTCAAGGGTACATTTCTTGTGCAATTTCTCAGAAAGTGGAACAAATTTGAATTGCGACAATAATTGAACGCTAGAGTCACACTCGTTAGACAGCTGTTTGGCCAGTTTGTTTAAAGAAAGAAACTTTCAACGAAGATCCCTATACATTCGGCTAAAATCAAGCTGCTGGCTGGCACAAGATGGGCAAGTCCGGCGCATTAAGCCAAGCTCAGGCTTAGACACAGACAAACCAGAAAATTTGTCGTAGTCGCGGCCATTGAGGCCAGCACATTTTAAGTGAATAAGATTATCGCAAAGCCAACAAGATATTGCTCTATACTGATCATCAAAAAGATCAGAATGCTTGCAAGTAGGTAGACAACATTATAAAGCCAAAAGAAACACAAGGCAAAAAAAATAAATAAATAAATTTATATATATAAGAATAAATAGAAAAATTTAAATACACAGCACAAAGATAATTATCGATAAGAAATCAATAATTACAAATAAAACAAAGAGAACAGCTAGAGTGCACAGCACAAGAGAGAGTGCAAGAACAGTTATAAGCCGAGCCTTACAAAAGGGATTACGCGGGAGAGAAGCTGAGCACAAGCACAAAGCAGAGAGAACAACAAAGCCACTAGCACTGATGGTATGATGGGGGCGATGAGGGGAGCAACTGCAGAAGCAATGACGAGAGAGCAAAAAATAAAAAGAAAAAAAAAAATTCAATGCACCAAACACTAATCACGAAACAGAAAAACTGTTTAAACTATTTAATTTGCCGAATTATGGAAATAAAACACAAGGGTCTCAAGCAAACACAAGTGAAAGCGTAAACAAACTAAGCACAATTAAAAATTGAGTGAAAACAATAAATATTAATAAAACCTCAGGAGCTATGCAAAAAACACGACCGTCACGTCAGAGAGCAGAAGCTTTCTGATAAAGATGGCGGCTGAAAGACTTACAATGGCGGGTAGAAGACTCTAAATGGCGGCTGTAGAATGGTTCCAGCAACTTGTATGGATTCTATATTAAAAATGGCGGCTAAAAGACTCAAAATGACGGCTGTAGAATTGTTCTACTGTTACATCAAAGACAGCGAGGCTGTAGAATTGTTCTACCTGCTACATCAAAGATAGCGGCTTAAAGACTCAAAATGGTGGGTGGAAGACTCAAAATATCGGCTTAAATACTCAAAATGTCGGCTGTAGAATGGTTCCAGCAGCTCGTATGGCTTCTATATAAAGAATGGCCGGTAGAAGATTCAAAATATCGGGTGGTAGGCTCAAAATGGCGGGTAGAAGACTCAAAATGGCGGCTGTAGGATGGTTCCAGCAGCTCGTATGGATTCTATATTAAAAATGGCGGCTAAAAGACTCAAAATGACGGCTGTAGAATTGTTCAACTGCTACATCAAAGACAGCGACTTAAAGTCTCAAAATGGCGGCTTAAAGACTCGAAATGGCGGCTGTAGAATGTTTCCAGCAGCTCGTATGTCTTCTATATTCTATATGTAGTCATATATCCGACTCCAATACCCAATAACATATAAATATTTCGGCCCCTAAAATTCATAACGTTAAAGTAAACATCCGTTTTTATAAACAATTGTCCCCCTCAAAACCAAAGCGTATGAACGCTAATCCATAAAAATTAACATAAACAATCGAACACTTGAAGTAATAATTGTCCCCCTCAAAACCAAAGCGTATGAACGTTAATCCATAAAAACTAACATAAACAATTGAACACTTGAAATAATAATTGTCCCCCTAACAACCAAAGGCGTGAGAACGCTAACTCAGCACTTAAAATCGGACCAATCAAATCGTCGAAATATCAACCACGCCACCAAAGGGCTCCCAAATTTAGCTATAAATATAACCATAAGACAATTTTGTAGTTAGTTCTAAGTTTTCTTTCAAATAATAAAGTACGTTGCTTTTAACTCACGAAAAATATCTTTTTTCCTTATCGAGAAAATCGAATATTTAATTGGCGCAGTCGGTAGGATTAGAAAAAAAAAGGTAATCTATCCGTGTTACATATAGAATTGTTATCCGTGTGTTACATAGAATTGGTGAATAACTATTGTAGTGAACTGTTATTCTATCCGTGCGACGCGTAGAATTGTTATCTGTGCGTTACATAGAATTAGTGAATAATCACTATAAAATAAATTTCCGATCCGACATCAAGAACTTACGGGTAGTGCTCAAAAGTCTACAACAGTGAAAAATATTTTCTGCCAACTGTGCGCGGAAGTATCAACTGTGTGTTGCAACCAAAGAAAAAAAATATTTACGCCAACTGTGCGCGAAAATATTAACTGTGTGTTACAACTATTAAATCCAATTGAGGAACAAAAAACGCCAACTTGTGTGCGAACAAAAAACCAAAATCCAAAATAAAACATAACCAAAACCCAGAAAATTAACAAACAAAACACCACAAAAAACCCAGAAGATCAACAAAACAACCATCACTAAAACCCAGAAAAAAAAAAACAAATCCAAAACAAACCATCACTAAAACACAGAAAAAAAAAAACCAAAACAAACCATCACTAAAACCCAGAAAAATCAAAAAATTAAAAGAAATAAAATGGCTGTAGAACTCACCGAAGCCCACCTCAACCAAGCACTGTCTTCGTTAAGACAGGTGGCAAATTACGATGGAGCTGCAGAAAATCTGACGTCGTTTATAAGGAGGATAGATTTTATTATGCACCTATATCCAACCAATGATATAAGGCAGCATAACATATTGTTCAGTGCAATCGAGATGCAGCTCACCGGAGAAGCACAACGACTCTCACAAATTGGACAATCCAACACCTGGCCGGAACTAAGGACACTCCTTATCAACGAATTAAAAACGCAGACCCCTGTGAGGAACTTCTGCGACGCCTCTACAACACCAGCTATGCAGGAAATCTTCGTAAGTTTGTAACCGAATTAGAAGATAAGTCCTACATTATAACAAACAAATTAAGTCTAGAAAACGATGCGAATAACACCGCGCTTTATACAAACGCGTTAAATAACACCATAAAAGACGTAATAAACAAAAATTACCCGATAGATTACTCATGACGTTAGCTAGATACGATATAACCACAGTCAGTAAATTGAAGCAAGTAGCTCAAAGAGAAGGGTTATACGAAAATAGTATAACAGAAATAAGAAAATCAAATCAAAGCCAAAATCAGAATCAAAAAGGTGGAAAAACTTTTGTACCCAATAGTACAATTCCGTCTCAAACAAAACAATCAGATACAATACAAAACCAAAAACTATTCCAAGAATTTCAACAAAAATTAAATATTGACAGGGCTCAAAATCCAATGAATAATCAACAGCAAAACAACTATTCAAAGAATAATGTAGCAAACCAGCCTACAAAAAGGCAAAGAGAAAGTAATAGTGGAATTAGCAAAATGGATACATCCGAAAATTTTCATCAGAATGCCTCGGATCAATCGGAAGAAGAGATAGAGACAAGTCCTTCATCAGAATAATGATGAACAATAAACCCTTGAGAGTCGACTTGTAGTCGACTCAGGCTCTTCAATCAATATAATGTCCGAAAACTTTTTTAATTTCAAAACCTATTTAGGAGATTCCAAAATTCACATGATTGAAGGAGCAGTAGAACTAAAAGAAATTATTTTCCTTGCACCCAGCAAACTTTGTCCGACAGAACAAAAATGTTATATCCATAAATTTTCAAATAAATACGACATGTTGATAGGCAGAACTTTCCTAAAAGCCTGCAAAGCACAAATAAATTATGAAGAAGAATACGCAAAATTAGGAAACTATATATTTTATTTTAGAGATGTTGAAGAAATAGAAGAAGAACAAAACATAGAAGTTTTGGACCCACCCACAGAAAGGGACCCGGAAACAAATTTTGCGATTGAAAACGAAATAATAGAAAGCAATGAGTATAGACTCGACCATTTAAACAACGAAGAAACTCAAAAACTAAAAAAGGTCTTGTACGAATTCAGTGACATTCAGTATCGCGAATGTGAAAATTTGACTTTCACGAGTACAATAAAGCACTCTATTCATACAAAACATGAGGACCCAATCTATAAACGACCATACAAATATCCCCAAACATTTGATATGGAAGTCAACAAACAAATAAATGAAATGATTGAACAGGGTATCATTCGAAAATCGAATTCCCCCTACTGTTCACCCATTTGGATCGTCCCAAAAAAAGGAGATGCTTCCAAGAAACAAAAATTCAGATTAGTCATTGACTATCGAAATCTAAATGAAGTCACAATAGATGACAAATTTCCAATTCCAGTCATGGACGAAATTCTCGACAAACTGGGAAAATGCCAATACTTTACCACCATTGATTTAGCTAAGGGATTTCATCAAATTCAAATGGATCCTGAATCTATTGCAAAAACAGCTTTTTTAACTAAACATGGCCATTACGAATACACACGTATGCCATTTGGTCTTAAAAATGCCCCGGCAACATTCCAAAGATGCATGAATAATCTTTTGGAAGACCTTATTTATAAGGATTGCCTTGTTTATCTGGATGACATCATTGTGTACTCCACTTCATTGGAGGAACACATACTATCACTCAGAAAGGTATTTAACAAACTAAGAGAAGCTAATCTTAAACTCCAACTTGACAAATGCGAATTTATGAAAAAGGAAACTGCATTCCTTGGTCATATAATAACAACAGAAGGTATAAAACCTAACCCAGATAAACCCAGTCAAAGCAATTCAAAATTTTCCGATACCCAAAACTCCAAAAGAAATTAAATCATTCTTAGGATTATGCGGATTCTTCAGGAAATTTATACCCAACTTTGCACATATTGCAAAACCTTTAACTCTAGGATTAAAGAAAGGAGCTAAAATAAATATAAACGACCCAAATTATATTTCATCCTTTGAAAAATTAAAATATCTCCTTATGAATGATCCTATACTTGCATATCCCGATTTCAAAAAACCATTTTTCCTAACCACAGATGCTAGCAACATAGCTTTAGGTGCGTTCCTTTCACAGGACCATAGACCTATTTCTTATGGTAGTAGAACACTTAACGAACACGAACTTAATTATTCAGCTGTAGAAAAGGAATTACTATCTATTGTATGGGCAACCAAATATTTTAGGCCATACCTTTTCGGTAGAAAGTTCGAGATTCTAAGTGACCATAAGCCTTTAGTATGGCTCAACAATATAAAAGAACCAAATATGAAACTTCAAAGATGGAAAGTAAGACTAAATGAGTTTGATTACAAAATTAAATATTTACCTGGCAAAGAAAATCATGTAGCAGATGCCCTTTCCAGAGTTAAAATAGATGAAAACTTTTTAGGATCAACAGAAAGCACAGCAGCTACAATACATAGTGCTCACGAGGATAATGAAAACTACATTCCAATAGTAGAAAGACCCATTAATTATTACAACAGACAAATAGAATTCATTAGAGGTTCAGAAGACAAAGCAGAAACAACAACTTACTTTTACAAAACAAACATAAAAATAACATACAAAGAAATGACCAATGCTTACGCAAGGGATATAATCATAAGATATCTTTGCAGTAAGAACACTGTACTATATTTTCATAATGAACAAGATTTTCCCATATACCAACAAGCTTTTATCGAAATAATACAACCAAACGCAAATACAAAAACCTCGAAATCTAGCATTAAGTTTGAGGACCTTCAAACGTTTGCACAATTTAAAGAAATAATCCTAAAACAACATAAAGAATTATTACATCCAGGAATTGAAAAAACGATTAATTTGTTTAAAGAAAAATATTATTTTCCCGATTTTCAAAACCTAATTCAAAACATTATTAATGAATGCTCAGTATGCAATATCGCAAAGACAGAAAATAGAAATACAAAACTAACTTTTGAAATAACACCAGAACTTTTTAATATCAGAGAAAAATACGTCATGGACTTTTACATGATCGACAATTTACAATTCCTTTCATGCATTGACATTTACTCGAAATTTGCAACACTTGTAGAAGTAAAGTCTAGAGATTGGTTAGAAGCCAAGAGAGCAATTATGAAAGTATTCACTGAAATGGGCAAACCGATAGAAATAAAATCAGACAAAGATTCAGCATTTCTGTGTATAGCACTAAAAAATTGGCTACAAGAAGAAAATGTAAAGTTAGAAATCACATCAAGTAAAAACGGCATCTCAGATGTAGAAAGATTCCATAAAACAGTAAATGAAAAACTCAGAATTATAAATAGTGAAAATGACATCGAAGATAAATTACTTAAATTTGAAAAAATTCTCTACGTATACAACCATAAGACGAGACATAAAACAACTAACCGAACACCAGCGGACATTTTTATCTATGCAGGATCCCCCGACTATAATACCCAAACAAGAAAAATACACCAAATAAACAATTTAAATGAAGATAGACACGACTTCGAAATCGACACTAGATTTAAACAAGCACCATTAGTAAAGTCAAAAACGACAAATCCATTCAAAAAGACAGGAGAAATAAATCAGTTAGACGAGAAACATTTTGAAGAAAGAAATAGAGGACAAAAAGTTACACACTACAAATCAAAATTCAAGAAGAAAAAGAAAGTTAATAAAAGCAAATACGGCAAAACGAGATATTTATCATTTCAAACATTCCTCAAGAAGTAATAAAAACCCCTATCTTTGAGATACTTCCTTATCCAGACGAGAATAAAAATATTTTGACAGAAAATTCATACGATAAATACTATTTTAATAACAACACTTTGTTCAATAAAAACACAAAACAAATAGAAACTAACGAATGTATAATAGGCATTTTAAATCAAATCCCAACCACTTGTAAATACACTAAGACATATAAGAATTTCAAACTAATTACATTGAACCAAACATAATTGTAACATGGAATCTACCAAAAACTAAACTTAATCAAAATTGCGTAAACAACGAATTAATAATAGAAGGCAATAACTTAATAAAAATTTACGATTGTGCCTTACAACTAAACGAAATATCAATAATAAATTCATTGTTTGACTATAGCCAAAGCATTTATGTAACAAACAATATCACCAGGCTAGAACCTATTTCCTTTATCCAAACAAAAGAGATAATTAACGAACATACGAAATATTATACTGCATTTCAAACTATTACATTAACCACTTTTATACTTACTATAATAAGTTTGATTACATACTTAATCTATAAGTTTAAGGCAATGCCACAAAAATTAATTATTAAGCATTTCCGATCAAATAACAATCGTTGTCCCACAGACATAATCGAAACCCCAATTGTTGAAAAATCGAGTCCCAAATTATAAACAAAATTGATACTCCAATATTTACAGCTGAGAAAAACCCCTCGCTATATCCCAATGTATCCGCCTGAGGACAGGCTATTTTCTTTAGGATGGGGGAGTCATATATCCGACTCCAATACCCAATAACATATAAATATTTCGGCCCCTAAAATTCATAACGTTAAAGTAAATATCCGTTTTTATAAACAATTGTCCCCTCAAAACCAAAGCGTATGAACGCTAATCCATAAAATTAACATAAACAATCGAACACTTGAAGTAATAATTGTCCCCCTCAAAACCAAAGCGTATGAACGCTAATCCATGAAAACTAACATAAACAATTGAACACTTGAAATAATAATTGTCCCCCTAACAACCAAAGGCGTGAGAACGCTAACTCAGCACTTAAAATCGGACCAATCAAATCGTCGAAATATCAACCACGCCACCAAAGGGCTCCCAAATTTAGCTATAAATATAACCATAAGACATTTTTGTAGTTAGTTCTAAGTTTTCTTTCAAATAATAAAGTACGTTGCTTTTAACTCACGAAAAATATCTTTTTTTTCCTTATCGAGAAAATCGAATATTTAATTATATTATCTTTAATAAAAGATGGCGGCTAAAACACTAAAAATGGCGGGAGGAAGACTCTAAATGGCGGTTAGAAGATTCAAAATGGAGGCTGTAGAATTGTTCTACCTGCTACATCAAAAATAGCGGCTTTAAGACTCAAAATGGCGGGTGGAAGACTCAAAATATCGGCTTAAATACTCAAAATGGCGGCTGTAGAATGGTTTCAGCAGCTCGTATGGCTTCTATATAGATAATGGCCGCTAGAAGATTCAAAATAGCGGGTGGAAGGCTCAAAATGGCGGGTAGAAGACTCAAAATGGCGGCTGTAGGATTCCTCCAGCAGCTCGTATGGATTCTATATTAAAAATGGCGGCTAAAAGACTCAAAATGGCGGGTGGAAGACTCAAAATGGCGGCTTAAATACTCAAAATGGCGGATGTAGAATGGTTCCAGCAGCTCGTATGGCTTCTATATAAAGAATGGCCGCTAGAAAATTAAAAATGACGGCTGTAGAATTGTTTTACCTGCTACATCAAAGATAGCGGCTTGAAGACTCAAAATGGCGGGTGGAAGACTCAAAATAGCGGCTTAAATACTCAAAATGGCGGCTATAGAATGGTTCTAACAGCTCGTATGGCTTCTATATAAAGAATGACCGCTAGAAGATTCAAAATAGCGGGTGGAAGGCTCAAAATGGCGGGTAGAAGACTCAAAATGGCGGCTGTAGGATGGTTCCAGCAGCTCGGTTCCAGCAGCAGATTCTATATTAAAAATGGCGGCTAAAAGACTTAAAATGGCGGGTGGAAGACTCAAAGTGGCGGGTGGAAGACTCAAAGTGGCGGCTAAAAGTTTCAAAATGTCGGCTGAAGAAGTATTCTAGCTGATACATTAAAGAAAGCGCCTTAAAGACTCCAAATGGCGGGAAGAAGACTCAAAATGGCGGCTGTAGAATGGTTCCAGCAGCTTGTATGGCTTCTATATAAAGAATGGCCGCTAGAAGATTCAAAATAACGGCTGTAGAATTGTTCTACTGCTACGTCAAAGATAGCGACTTAAAGTCTCAAAATGGCGGGTAGAAGACTCAAAATGGCGGCTGTACAATGGTTCCAGCAGCTCGTATGGATTCTATATTAAAAATGGCGGCTAAAAGCCTCAAAATTGCGAGTAGAAGACTCAAAATGGCGGCTCTAGAATGGTTCCAGCAGCTCGGCTTTAGATATGCTACATCAAAGGGGGCCAAAGGCTCAAAATGGCGGCTAAAAGACTCAAAATGGTTGGTGGAAGACTCAAAATGGCGGTTAGAAGATTCAAAATGGCGGCTGTTGAATTGTTCTACTGCTACATCAAAGATAGCGACTTAAAGTCGCAAAATGGCGACTTAAAGACTCAAAATGGCGGCTGTAGAATGGTTCCATCAGCTCGTATGGCTTCTATATAAAGAATGGCCGCTAGAAGATTCAAACTAGCGGGTGGAAGGCTCAAAATGGCGGGTAGAAGACTCAAAATAGCGGCTGTAGGATGGTTCCAGCAGCTCGTATGGATTCTATATTAAAAATGGCGGCTAAAAGACTCAAAATGGCGGGTGGAAGACTCAAAATGGCGGCTGTAGAATGGTTCCAGCAGCTCGTATGGCTTCTATATAAAGAATGGCCGCTAGAAGATTCAAAATAGCGGGTGGAAGGCTCAAAATGGCGTATGGCTCGTATGGCTTCTATATAAAGAATGGCCGCTAGAGGATTCAGAATGGCTGGTGGAAGACTCAAAGTGGAGGCTAAAAGATTCAAAATGTCGGCTGAAGAAGTGTTCTAGCTGATACATCAAAGAAAGCGGCTTAAAGACTCAAAATGGCGGGAAGAAGACTCAAAATGGCGGCTGTAGAATGGTTCCAGCAGCTCGTATGGCTTCTATATAAAGAATGGCCGCTAGAAGATTCAAAATAACGGATGTAGAATTGTTCTACTGCTACATCAAAGATAGCGACTTAAAGTCTCAAAATGGCGGGTAGAAGACTCAAAATGGCGGCTGTACAATGGTTCCAGCAGCTCGTATGGATTCTATATTAAAATTGGCGGCTAAAAGCCTCAAAATTGCGAGTAGAAGACTCAAAATGGCGACTCTAGAATGGTTCCAGCAGCTCGGCTTTAGATATGCTACATCAAAGGGGGCCAAAGGCTTAAAATTGCGGCTAAAAGACTCAAAATGGTTGGTGGAAGACTCAAAATGGCGGTTAGAAGATTCAAAATTTCGGCTGTTGAATTGTTCTACTGCTACATCAAAGATAGCGACTTAAAGTCTCAAAATGGCGGCTTAAAGACTCAAAATGGCGGCTGTAGGATGGTTCCAGCAGCTCGTAAGGATTCTATATTACAAATGGCGGCTAAAAGACTCAAAATGGCGGGTGGAAGACTCAAAATGGCGGCTTAAATACTCAAAATGGCGGCTGTAGAATGGTTCCAGCAGCTCGTATGGCTTCTATATAAAGAATGGTCGCTAGAAGATTTAAAATGACGGCTGTAGAATTGTTTTACCTGCTACATCAAAGATAGCGGCTTAAAGACTCAAAATGGCGGGTGGAAGACTCAAAATAGCGGCTTAAATACTCAAAATGGCGGCTATAGAATGGTTCCAACAGCTCGTTTGGCTTCTATATAAAGAATGGCCGCTAGAAGATTCAAAATAGCGGGTGGAAGGCTCAAAATGGCGGGTAGAAGACTCAAAATGGCGGCTGTAGGATGGTTCCAGCAGCTCGTATGGATTCTATATTAAAAATGGCGGTTAAAAGCCTCAAAATTACGAGTAGAAGACTCAAAATGGCGGCTCTAGAATGGTTCCAGCAGCTCGGCTTTAGATATGCTACATCAAAGGGGGCTAAAGGCTCAAAATGGCGGCTAAAAGACTCAAAATGGTTGGTGGAAGACTCAAAATGGCGGTTAGAAGATTCAAAATGGCGGCTGTAGAATTGTTCTACTGCTACATCAAAGATAGCGACTTAAAGTCTCAAAATGGCGGCTTAAAGACTCAAAATGGCGGCTGTAGAATGGTTCCAGCAGCTCGTATGGCTTCTATATAAAGAATGGCCGCTAGAAGATTCAAACTAGCGGGTGGAAGGCTCAAAATGGCGGGTAGAAGACTCAAAATAGCGGCTGTAGGATGGTTCCAGCAGCTCGTATGGCTTCTATATAAAGAATGGCCGCTAGAAGATTCAAAATAGCGGGTGGAAGGCTCAAAATGGCGTATGGCTCGTATGGCTTCTATATAAAGAATGGCCGCTAAAAGATTCAGAATAGCGGGTGGAAGGCTCAAAATGGCGGGTAGAAGACTCAAAATGGCGGCTGTAGGATGGTTCCAGCAGCTCGGTTCCAGCAGCAGATTCTATATTAAAAATGGCTGCTAAAAGACTCAAAATGGCGGGTGGAAGACTCAAAGTGGCCGCTAGAAGATTCAAATAACGGATGTAGAATTGTTCTACTGCTACATCAAAGATAGCGACTTAAAGTCTCAAAATGGCGGGTAGAAGACTCAAAATGGCGGCTGTACGATGGTTCCAGCAGCTCGTATGGATTCTATATTAAAAATGGCGGCTAAAAGCCTCAAAATTGCGAGTAGAAGACTCAAAATGGCGGCTCTAGAATGGTTCCAGCAGCTCGGCTTTAGATATGCTACATCAAAGGGGGCCAAAGGCTCAAAATGGCGGCTAAAAGACTCAAAATGGTTGGTGGAAGACTCAAAATGGCGGTTAGAAGATTCAAAATTTCGGCTGTTGAATTGTTCTACTGCTACATCAAAGATAGCGACTTAAAGTCTCAAAATGGCGGCTTAAAGACTCAAAATGGCGGCTGTAGAATGGTTCCAGCAGCTCGTATGGCTTCTATATTAAAGATGGCGGCTAAAAGACTCAAAATGGCGGGTGGAAGACTCAAAATGGCGGGTAGAAGACTCAAAATAGCGGCTGTAGGAAGGTTCCAGCAGCTCGTATGGATTCTATATTAAAAATGGCGGCTAAAAGACTCAAAATGGCGGGTGGAAGACTCAAAATGGCGGCTGTAGAATGGTTCCAGCAGCTCGTATGGCTTCTATGTAAAGAATGGCCGCTAGAAGATTCAAAATAGCGGGTGGAAGGCTCAAAATTGCGTATGGCTCGTAGGGCTTCTATATAAAGAATGGCCGCTAGAAGATTCAGAATAGCGGGTGGAAGGCTTAAAATGGCGGGTAGAAGACTCAAAATGGCGGCTGTAGGATGGTTCCAGCAGCTCGAATGGCTTCTATATAAAGAATGGCCGCTAGAAGATTCAAAATTGCGAGTAGAAGACTCAAAATGGCGTCTCTAGAATGGTTCCAGCAGCTCGGCTTTAGATATGCTACATCAAAGGGGGCCAAAGGCTCAAAATGGCGGCTAAAAGACTCAAAATGGTTGGTGGAAGACTCAAAAATGGCGGTTAGAAGATTCAAAATTTCGGCTGTTGAATTGTTCTACTGCTACATCAAAGATAGCGACTTAAAGTCTCAAAATGGCGGCTTAAAGACTCAAAATGGCGGCTGTAGAATGGTTCCAGCAGCTCGGCTTGAGATATGCTACATCAAAGGGGGCCAAAGGCTCAAAATGGCGGCTAAAAGACTCAAAATGGTTGGTGGAAGACTCAAAATGGCGGTTAGAAGATTCAAAATGGCGGCTGTAGAATTGTTCTACTGCTACATCAAAGATAGCGACTTAAAGTCTCAAAATGGCGGCTTAAAGACTCAAAATGGCGGCTGTAGGATGGTTCCAGCAGCTCGTATGGCTTTTATATAAAGAATGGCCGCTAGAAGATTTAAAATGACGGCTGTAGAATTGTTTTACCTGCTACATCAAAGATAGCGGCTTGAAGACTCAAAATGGCGGGTGGAAGACTCAAAATAGCGGCTTAAATACTCAAAATGGCGGCTATAGAAATGTTCCAACAGCTCGTATGGCTTCTATATAAAGAATGGCCGCTAGAAGATTCAAAATAGCGGGTGGATGGCTCAAAATGGCGGGTAGAAGACTCAAAATGGCGGCTGTAGGATGGTTCCAGCAGCTCGTATGGATTCTATATTAAAAATGGCGGCTAAAAGACTAAAAATGGCGGGTGGAAGACTCAAAATGGCGGCTAAAAGATTCAAAATGTCGGCTGAAGAAGTGTTCTAGCTGCTACATCAAAGAAAGCGGCTTAAAGACTCAAAATGGCGGAAAGAAGACTAAAAATGGCGGCTGTAGAATGGTTCCAGCAGCTCGTATGGCTTCTATATAAAGAATGGCCGCTAGAAGATTCAAAATAACGGCTGTAGAATTGTTCTACTGCTACATCAAAGATAGCGACTTAAAGTCTCAAAATGGCGGGTAGAAGACTCAAAATGGCGGCTGTAGGATGGTTCCAGCAGCTCGTATGGGTTCTATATTAAAAATGGCGGCTAAAAGCCTCAAAATTGCGAGTAGAAGACTCATAATGGCGGCTCTAGAATGTTTCCAGCAGCTCGGCTTTAGATACGCTACATCAAAGGGGCCAAAGGCTCAAAATGGCATCTAAAAGACTAAAAATGGTTTGTGGAAGACTCAAAATGGACGCTAGAAGATTCAAATTGACGGCTGTAGAATTGTTCTACTGCTACATCAAAGATAGCGACTTAAAGTCTCAAAATGGCGGCTTAAAGACTCAAAATGGCGGCTGTAGAATGGTTCCAGCAGCTCGTATGTCTTCTATATTCTATATATTATCTTTAGTAAAAGATGACGGCTAAAACACTAAAAATGGCGGGAGGAAAACTCAAAATGGCGGTTAGAGGATTCAAAATGTAGGCTGTAGAATTGCTCTACGTGCTACATCAAAGCGGCTTAAAGACTCAAAATGGCGGGTGGAAGACTCAAAATAGCGGCTTAAATACTCAAAATGGCGGCTGTAGAATTGTTCCAGCAGCTCGTATGGCTTTAGAATTGTGCTAACTGCTACATTAAAAAAAGCGCTATCTATAAAGACTCGAAATGGAGCGTAAGAGACTTAAAATGGCGAATAGAAGATTAAAAATGACGGCTGTAGAATTGTTTTACCTGCTACATCAAAGATAGCGGTTTAAAGACTCAAAATGGATTGTGGAAGACTTAAAATGTCGGATAGAAGATTCAAAATTGCGGCTTTAGAATTGTGCTAACTGCTACATTAAAAAAAGCGGCTTAAAGACTCGAAATGGAGGGTGAGAGACTTAAAATGGCGAATAGAAGATTAAAAATGACGCATTTAGAATTGTTCTAACTGCTACATCAAAGATAACGGCTAAATGACTCAAAATGGAGGATGGAAGACTTAAAATGGCGGATAGAAGATTCAAAATTGCGGCTTTAGAAGTGTTCTAACTGCTACATTAAAAATAACGGCTTAAAGGCTCAAAATGGCGGCTCAAAATGGATAGTGGAAGACTCTAAATCGCGATTAGAAGATTCAGAATGGCGGCTGTAGAATTGTTCTAGCTGCTACATTCACGATAGCGGCTTAAAGACTCAAAATGTCGGCTGTAGAATGGTTCCAGCAGCTCGTATGGCTTTTATATTCTTCATATTATCTTAAATAAAAGATGGTGGCTAAAACACTAAAAATGGTGGGTGGAAGACTTAAAATCACGGTTAGAAGATTTAAAATGGTGTGTAGAATTGTTCTAGCTGCTCGTATGGATTCTATATTAAAAATGGCGGCTAAAAGCCTCAAAATTGCGAGTAGAAGACTCAAAATGGCGGCTCTAGAATGGTTCCAGCAGCTCGGCTTTAGATGTGCTACATCAAAGGGGGCTAAAGTCTCAAAATGGCGGCTAAAAGACTCAAAATGGTTGGTGGAAGACTCAAAATGGCGGTTAGAAGATTTAAAATGGCGGCTAAAGAATTGTTCTACTGCTACATCAAAGATAGCGACTTAAAGTCTCAAAATGCCGGCTTAAAGACTCAAAATGGCGGCTGTAAAATGGATCCAGCAGCTCGTATGGCTTCTATATAAACAATGGCCGCTAGAAGATTCAAAATGACGGCTGTAGAATTGTTCTACTGCTACATCAAAGATAGCTACTTAAAGTCTCAAAATGGCGGCTTAAAGACTCAAAATGGCGGCTGTAGAACGGTTCCAGCAGCTCGTATGTCTTCTATATTCTATATATTATCTTTAATAAAAGATGACGGCTAAAACACTAAAAATGGCGGGAGGAAGACTCAAAATGGCGGTTAGAAGATTCAAAATGGAGGCTGTAGAATTGTTCTACCTGCTACATCAAAGATAGCGGCTTAAAGACTCAAAATGGCGGGTAGAAGACTCAACATGGCGGCTGTAGAATGGTTCCAGCAGCTCGTATGGATTCTATATTAAAAATGGCGGGTAGAAGACTCAAAAAGGCGGCTGCACAATGGTTCCAGGAGCTCGTATGGATTCTATATTAAAAATGGCGGCTAAAAGCCTCAAAATGGCGAGTGGAAGACTCAAAATGGCGGCTAGAAGATTCAAAATGTCGGCTGTAGAATTGTTCTAGCTGCTTCATCAAAGATAGCGGCTTAAAGACTCAAAGTGGCGACCAGAAGAATCGAAATGGGGGCTGTAGAATTGTTCTACCTGCAGCATCAAAGATTGCGGCTTAAAGACTCAAAATGGAGGGTGGTAGACTTAAAATGGCGGATAGAAGATTCAAAATGGCGGCTTTAGAATTGTTCTAACTGCTACATCAAAGATAGCGTCTTTAAGACTCAAAATGGCGGGTAGAAGACTCAAAATGGCGGCTTAAATATTCAAAATGACGGCTGTAGAATGGTTCCAGCAGCTCGTATGGCTTCTATATTAAAGATGGCGTCTAAAAGACTCAAAATGGCGGGTGGAAGAAACCAAATGGCGGATAGAAGATTTAAAATGGCGGCTTTAGAATTGTTCTAACTGCTACATCAAAGATAGCGGCTTAAAGACTCAAAATGGAGGGTGGAAGACTCAAAATGGCGGATAGAAGATTCAAAATGGCGGCTTTAGAATTGTTCTAACTGCTACATTTAATATAGCGGCTTAAAGACTCAAAATGGCGGGCAGAAGACTCAAAATAGCGGTTGTAGAATGGTTTCAGCAGCTCGTATGGCTCCTATATTAAAGATGGCGGCTAAAAGCCTCAAAATGGCGAGTAGAAGACTCAAAATGGCGGCTGTAGAAAAGTTCCAGCAGCTCGTATGGCTTCTATATAAAGAATGGCCGCTAGAAGATTTAAAATGACGGCTGTAGAATTGTTTTACCTGCTACATCAAAGATAGCGGCTTGAAGATTCAAAATGGCGGGTGGAAGACTCAAAATAGCGGCTTAAATACTCAAAATGGCGGCTATAGAATGGTTTCAACAGCTCGTATGGCTTCTATATAAAGAATGGCCGCTAGAAGATTCAAAATAGTGGGTGGATGGCTCAAAATGGCGGGTAGAAGACTCAAAATGGCGGCTGTAGGATGGTTCCAGCAGCTCGTATGGATTCTATATTAAAAATGGCGGCTAAAAGCCTCAAAATTGCGAGTAGAAGACTCAAAATGGCGGCTCTAGAATGGTTCCAGCAGCTCGGCTTTAGATATGCTACATCAAAGGGGGCTAAAGGCTCAAAATGGCGGCTAAAAGACTCAAAATGGTTGGTGGAAGACTCAAAATGGCGGTTAGAAGATTCAAAATGGCGTCTGTTGAATTGTTCTACTGCTACATCAAAGATAGCGACTTAAAGTCTCAAAATGGCGGCTTAAAGACTCAAAATGGCGGCTGTAGAATGGTTCCAGCAGCTCGTATGGCTTCTATATAAAGAATGGCCGCTAGAAGATTCAAAATAGCGGGTGGAAGGCTCAAAATGGCGGGTAGAAGACTCAAAATGGCGGCTGTAGGATGGTTCCAGCAGCTCGTATGGATTCTATATTAAAAATGGCGGCTAAAAGACTCAAAATGGCGGGTGGAAGACTCAAAATGGCGGCTGTAGAATGGTTCCAGCAGCTCGTATGGCTTCTATATAAAGAATGGCCGCTAGAAGATTCAAAATAGCGGGCGGAAGGCTCAAAATGGCGTATGGCTCGTATTGCTTCTATATAAAGAATGGCCGCTAGAAGATTCAGAATAGCGGGTGGAAGGCTCAAAATGGCGGGTAGAAGACTCAAAATGGCGGCTGTAGGATGGTTCCAGCAGCTCGGTTCCAGCAGCAGATTCTATATTAAAAATGGCTGCTAAAAGACTCAAAATGGCGGGTGGAAGACTCAAAGTGGCGGCTAAAAGATTCAAAATGACGGCTGAAGAAGTGTTCTAGCTGATACATCAAAGAAAGCGGCTTAAAGACTCAAAATGGCGGGAAGAAGACTCAAAATGGCGGCTGTAGAATGGTTCCAGCAGCTCGTATGGCTTCTATATAAAGAATGGCCGCTAGAAGATTCAAAATAACGGATGTAGAATTGTTCTACTGCTACATCAAAGATAGCGACTTAAAGTCTCAAAATGGCGGGTAGAAGACTCAAAATGGCGGCTGTACAATGGTTCCAGCAGCTCGTATGGATTCTATATTAAAAATGGCGGCTAAAAGCCTCAAAATTGCGAGTAAAAGACTCAAAATGGCGGCTCTAGAATGGTTCCAGCAGCTCGGCTTTAGATATGCTACATCAAAGGGGGCCAAAGGCTCAAAATGGCGGCTAAAAGACTCAAAATGGTTGGTGGAAGACTCAAAATGGCGGTTAGAAGATTCAAAATTTCGGCTGTTGAATTGTTCTACTGCTACATCAAAGATAGCGACTTAAAGTCTCAAAATGGCGGCTTAAAGACTCAAAATGGCGGCTGTAGGATGGTTCCAGCAGCTCGTATGGATTCTATATTAAAAATGGCGGCTAAAAGACTCAAAATGGCGGGTGGAAGACTCAAAATGGCGGGTAGAAGACTCAAAATAGCGGCTGTAGGATGGTTCCAGCAACTCGTATGGATTCTATATTAAAAATGGCGGCTAAAAGACTCAAAATGGCGGGTGGAAGACTCAAAATGGCGGCTGTAGAATGGTTCCAGCAGCTCGTATGGCTTCTATGTAAAGAATGGCCGCTAGAAGATTCAAAATAGCGGGTGGAAGGCTCAAAATTGCGTATGGCTCGTATGGCTTCTATATAAAGAATGGCCGCTAGAAGATTCAGAATAGCGGTGGAAGGCTCAAAATGGCGGGTAGAAGACTCAAAATGGCGGCTGTAGGATGGTTCCAGCAGCTCGAATGGCTTCTATATAAAGAATGGCCGCTAGAAGATTCAAAATTGCGAGTAGAAGACTCAAAATGGCGTCTCTAGAATGGTTCCAGCGGCTCGGCTTGAGATATGCTACATCAAAGGGGGCCAAAGGCTCAATATGGCGGCTAAAAGACTCAAAATGGTTGGTGGAAGACTCAAAATGGCGGTTAGAAGATTCAAAATTTCGGCTGTTGAATTGTTCTACTGTTACATCAAAGATAGCGACTTCAAGTCTCAAAATGGCGGCTTAAAGACTCAAAATGGCGGCTGTAGGATGGTTCCAGCAGCTCGTATGGATTCTATATAAAGAATGGCCGCTAGAAGATTTAATATGACGGCTGTAGAATTGTTTTACCTGCTACATCAAAGATAGCGGCTTGAAGACTCAAAATGGCGGGTGGAAGACTCAAAATAGCGGCTTAAATACTCAAAATGGCGGCTATAGAAATGTTCCAACAGCTCGTATGGCTTCTATATAAAGAATGGCCGCTAGAAGATTCAAAATAGCGGGTGGATGGCTCAAAATGGCGGGTAGAAGACTCAAAATGGCTGCTGTAGGATGGTTCCAGCAGCTCGTATGGATTCTATATTAAAAATGGCGGCTAAAAGACTAAAAATGGCGGGTGGAAGACTCAAAATGGCGGCTAAAAGATTCAAAATGTCGGCTGAAGAAGTGTTCTAGCTGCTACATCAAAGAAAGCGGCTTAAAGACTCAAAATGGCGGGAAGAAGACTAAAAATGGCGGCTGTAGAATGGTTCCAGCAGCTCGTATGGCTTCTATATAAAGAATGGCCGCTAGAAGATTCAAAATAGTGGGTGGATGGCTCAAAATGGCGGGTAGAAGACTCAAAATGGCGGCTGTAGGATGGTTCCAGCAGCTCGTATGGATTCTATATTAAAAATGGCGGCTAAAAGCCTCAAAATGCGAGTAGAAGACTCAAAATGGCGGCTCTAGAATGGTTCCAGCAGCTCGGCTTTAGATATGCTACATCAAAGGGGGCCAAAGGCTCAAAATGGCGGCTAAAAGACTCAAAATGGTTGGTGGAAGACTCAAAATGGCGGTTAGAAGATTCAAAATGGCGTCTGTTGAATTGTTCTACTGCTACATCAAAGATAGCGACTTAAAGTCTCAAAATGGCGGCTTAAAGACTCAAAATGGCGGCTGTAGAATGGTTCCAGCAGCTCGTATGGCTTCTATATAAAGAATGGCCGCTAGAAGATTCAAAATAGCGGGTGGAAGGCTCAAAATGGCGGGTAGAAGACTCAAAATAGCGGCTGTAGGATGGTTCCAGCAGCTCGTATGGATTCTATATTAAAAATGGCGGCTAAAAGACTCAAAATGGCGGGTGGAAGACTCAAAATGGCGGCTGTAGAATGGTTCCAGCAGCTCGTATGGCTTCTATATAAAGAATGGCCGCTAGAAGATTCAAAATAGCGAGCGGAAGGCTCAAAATGGCGTATGGCTCGTATTGCTTCTATATAAAGAATGGCCGCTAGAAGATTCAGAATAGCGGGTGGAAGGCTCAAAATGGCGGGTAGAAGACTCAAAATGGCGGCTGTAGGATGGTTCCAGCAGCTCGGTTCCAGCAGCAGATCTATATTAAAAATGGCTGCTAAAAGACTCAAAATGGCGGGTGGAAGACTCAAAGTGGCGGCTAAAAGATTCAAAATGACGGCTGAAGAAGTGTTCTAGCTGATACATCAAAGAAAGCGGCTTAAAGACTCAAAATGGCGGGAAGAAGACTCAAAATGGCGGCTGTAGAATGGTTCCAGCAGCTCGTATGGCTTCTATATAAAGAATGGCCGCTAGAAGATTCAAAATAACGGATGTAGAATGTTCTACTGCTACATCAAAGATAGCGACTTAAAGACTCAAAATGGCGGGTAGAAGACTCAAAATGGCGGCTGTACAATGGTTCCAGCAGCTCGTATGGATTCTATATTAAAAATGGCGGCTAAAAGCCTCAAAATTGCGAGTAGAAGACTCAAAATGGCGGCTCTAGAATGGTTCCAGCAGCTCGGCTTTAGATATGCTACATCAAAGGGGGCTAAAGGCTCAAAATGGCGGCTAAAAGACTCAAAATGGTTGGTGGAAGACTCAAAATGGCGGTTAGAAGATTCAAAATTTCGGCTGTTGAATTGTTCTACTGCTACATCAAAGATAGCGACTTAAAGTCTCAAAATGGCGGCTTAAAGACTCAAAATGGCGGCTGTAGGATGGTTCCAGCAGCTCGTATGGATTCTATATTAAAAATGGCGGCTAAAAGACTCAAAATGGCGGGTGGAAGACTCAAAATGGCGGGTAGAAGACTCAAAATAGCGGCTGTAGGATGGTTCCAGCAACTCGTATGGATTCTATATTAAAAATGGCGGCTAAAAGACTCAAAATGGCGGGTGGAAGACTCAAAATGGCGGCTGTAGAATGGTTCCAGCAGCTCGTATGGCTTCTATGTAAAGAATGGCCGCTAGAAGATTCAAAATAGCGGGTGGAAGGCTCAAAATTGCGTATGGCTCGTATGGCTTCTATATAAAGAATGGCCGCTAGAAGATTCAGAATAGCGGGTGGAAGGCTCAAAATGGCGGGTAGAAGACTCAAAATGGCGGCTGTAGGATGGTTCCAGCAGCTCGAATGGCTTCTATATAAAGAATGGCCGCTAGAAGATTCAAAATTGCGAGTAGAAGACTCAAAATGGCGTCTCTAGAATGGTTCCAGCGGCTCGGCTTGAGATATGCTACATCAAAGGGGGCCAAAGGCTCCCTATATGGCGGCTAAAAGACTCAAAATGGTTGGTGGAAGACTCAAAATGGCGGTTAGAAGATTCAAAATTTCGGCTGTTGAATTGTTCTACTGTTACATCAAAGATAGCGACTTCAAGTCTCAAAATGGCGGCTTAAAGACTCAAAATGGCGGCTGTAGGATGGTTCCAGCAGCTCGTATGGATTCTATATAAAGAATGGCCGCTAGAAGATTTAATATGACGGCTGTAGAATTGTTTTACCTGCTACATCAAAGATAGCGGCTTGAAGACTCAAAATGGCGGGTGGAAGACTCAAAATAGCGGCTTAAATACTCAAAATGGCGGCTATAGAAATGTTCCAACAGCTCGTATGGCTTCTATATAAAGAATGGCCGCTAGAAGATTCAAAATAGCGGGTGGATGGCTCAAAATGGCGGGTAGAAGACTCAAAATGGCTGCTGTAGGATGGTTCCAGCAGCTCGTATGGATTCTATATTAAAAATGGCGGCTAAAAGACTCAAAATGGCGGGTGGAAGACTCAAAATGGCGGCTAAAAGATTCAAAATGTCGGCTGAAGAAGTGTTCTAGCTGCTACATCAAAGAAAGCGGCTTAAAGACTCAAAATGGCGGGAAGAAGACTCAAAATGGCGGCTGTAGAATGGTTCCAGCAGCTCGTATGGCTTCTATATAAAGAATGGCCGCTAGAAGATTCAAAATGACGGCTGTAGAATTGTTCTACTGCTACATCAAAGATAGCGACTTAAATTCTCAAAATGGCGGATGGAAGACTTAAAATGGCGGATAGAAGATTCAAAATTGCGGCTTTAGAAGTGTTCTAACTGCTACATTAAAAATAGCGGCTTAAAGGCTCGTATTTCTTCTATATTCTATATATTATCTTTAGTAAAAGATGACGGCTAAAACACTAAAAATGGCGGGAGGAAAACTCAAAATGGCGGTTAGAAGATTCAAAATGTAGGCTGTAGAATTGCTCTACGTGCTACATCAAAGCGGCTTAAAGACTCAAAATGGCGGGTGGAAGACTCAAAATAGCGGCTTAAATACTCAAAATGGCGGCTGTAGAATTGTTCCAGCAGCTCGTATGGCTTTAGAATTGTGCTAACTGCTACATTAAAAAAAGCGGCGTAAAGATTCGAAATGGAGGGTAAGAGACTTAAAATGGCGAATAGAAGATTAAAAATGACGGCTGTAGAATTGTTTACCTGCTACATCAAAGATAGCGGTTTAAAGACTCAAAATGGAGGATGGAAGACTTAAAATGGCGGATAGAAGATTCAAAATTGCGGCTTTAGAAGTGTTCTAACTGCTACATTAAAAATAGCGGCTTAAAGGCTCAAAATGGAGGGTGAGAGACTTAAAATGGCGAATAGAAGATTAAAAATGACGCATTTAGAATTGTTCTAACTGCTACATCAAAGATAGCGGCTAAATGACTCAAAATGGAGGATGGAAGACTTAAAATGGCGGATAGAAGATTCAAAATTGCGGCTTTAGAAGTGTTCTAACTGCTACATTAAAAATAGCGGCTTAAAGGCTCAAAATGGCGGCTCAAAATGGATAGTGGAAGACTCTAAATCGCGACTAGAAGATTCAGAATGGCGGCTGTAGAATTGTTCTAGCTGCTACATTCACGATAGCGGCTTAAGACTCAAAAATGTCGGCTGTAGAATGGTTCCAGCAGCTCGTATG
>NW_025814342.1:0-63945 GCF_018902025.1 Drosophila willistoni | reverse complement strand
TTAATAAATAAATAAACAAAAATAAATAAATAATAAATGAATAAAAAAGAAAAATAAACAAAAAATAAAGAAACAAAAAATTCACAAAAAAAAACAAAATTATAAAATAGAAAAAACCTTATTTAAGCCGACGATTTCGAGTTGGGAATCGAACCAGGGACATTCCAATCGCCAAGCGAACACTCTATCGGTACAGCCACCGGGATACATACGAAGAATATGGCAATATTTCCTAATATTCTTTCCACAGGGGCATATCCTATTCGCATTGTCGCTGTTTTGTCGAAAATTAAAAATTTTGGTCGAGCCGAGCTATTGAAATGCGATGTTGTACAACTTCACGTCACACACCCACTACGAAGCCTGAGCATGTACCGACGAGTGTACACATACATAGACAGAACGAAATCACAAGCGACAAAGGCCTGCCTTCGTCGTTCTGTAGTCTGTGCTAGACTGAATTATTTTCGTAGCTGCTTGGCCCTCTCCCCACTTTACGCTCTCATTGAGAGTACGAGTGTTCGGGTTTTCACGAAGTTCTCTGGGGTTCCATGACTAGGCTAGCATTTGCAATCAAAAAATCATGAGTTTGTCCCATCTATGTGTTCTATGGTTAGTGATTTTTTTTTACATTTGTGTTTTTTCTCTCCCTTTCCCGTCTTGCCAAATTTCTGTGACTGGAGCGCCGTCAACTGTTGGTCGCGGTACAAGTCCATCTAGTTTGCCAAGTAGTACGTTTAGCGGCATCGTCTACAATTATCACCACGTCACCTACTGCGATCGGCTTGAGCTGCGGTTGGAACCATTTCGTGCGCCTTGGGATTGTAGATAGATATTGTCTTAGCAACCTCTTCCAGAAACGGTCGGCAATTTGGCTGGCAACACGATACCTTTTTGCGAGTTGCGGACCAGACTTCCAGGGAACCGCTCTCACGTAGAACTGCCTTTTAGAAAGTGGTTCGGCGTTAATGCTTCCGATTGGGCACTTTATAAAGGCACATAGGTCAGCAAACGCTTCTCTTAACACCTCTTCAGGCCACTTAAATTACTTAAATTCGACGGCAAATATGGGGAATTAAAAAATTATTACTTCATTAATATGGTAAAAAAAGACATCGCATTGTCCATTGTGGACAAATTTAACTATATAATACGTTGTCTATGTGGCCAAGCTCTAAGCGTAGTCTCGCCATTTCAAGAGTCAGACCAAAATTATTCTAAGGCTCTAGATAGCCTCAGACGAGCGATATGACAAGAAAGTTCTTATTTCGTAGAACATAATTCAAGTTTTTTTAACATTGCTAGCATGAAAAAGGCAGACGCTGTTACCCTACGTACAATTTTGGATACGGTTTCAGTTCTCCGCGGATCATTGTTGTCTCTTGGGTCTGAAGCTGATGTATTAAACGCAGTACTTATTCATATTGTTATGTCAAAAATTCATCCATTCAAGAATACGATAAATTGCCAGACTGGGCCGACTGTTATCAAATTCTCAGTCGAAACTGTCAGTATTTGGAAGGGTATCTGCGAAGCCGACAAGAGGAAAGACCCGTTAGACACAAAATTCATAGTACTTCAAAAGTATTTGTTGCAGCCCAAAGTAGATGCATATAATGTCAGTCAACTGAGCATAGGTTAGCATTCTGTCCAGTTTTTTTTCGCTACCTTTTATTGAGCGATTTAAGATTGTTAAAACAGCGTCACTTTGTTTGAATTGCCACAATAAAGGTCATCCAGCCTCAAAATGTTTGCTTTATTGTCAATCCCGTATCAACCATACAAACTCAATCGCAGGATATTATTTGGAGTCACGTGCCAGGAAAGGAAATTAGACGACATTGTTTCACGTGGCTGTGCAAAGTTCTTCGCATTTGATGCATTACATTGTCCGAAATCTGAAAGAAAGACAGATTTCGAGCCCAAAGAATCAGAATTGGGAAACACCCTTGTATTGAAATATGTAGCACAAGTTATAAAGAAGAACATAGTTGAGGAGATCATTAGTACACTATCATCGTGTCGTATAATTGTGAGAGTAGTAGCATACGTTTTACGAGTTTTCAACCGAGTTCCTATTACCCGCAATAATACGAAAGTGCTACAGGAGCATTTCAGTAGAAGAGCTTAAATTGGCTTTTAATCATAAAATCTCATTTATTCATTCTGGATAATAGTATTTCTCTTTAAACCAGTTTTGAGTTTTAGTCATACCTGGATAAAGTAGTGATTTATGGGTTTTTAGAATAATGTCTTTAAATTCTGCATTAGTGGGAATTTGTTTAAATTTGTAAGTGGTTCTTAAAGTTTTCGTTTGGCCGTCTGGACTAATTATTTCAAGATTGGCTTTTCGAAGTGTTTAAAAATATGTGTCGCTTTAAATATTCTTTGATGGTATCTTAATTAACTTTCTACATAAGATATTTTTATCTATATTTTGTGAAAATAGTGAGTAACCACGATTGTAGAAATTCAGAGGTTTTTCTGGGTATAAGGTTTTCATTATCTTTTTAAGATTTCTATCTTCGTTTTTATACCCTTACAAAAAGGGTATATTAATTTTGGTCAGAAGTGTGCAACGCATAGAAGCAAGCATCTCCGACCATATAAAGTATATGTATTCTTGATCAGCATGACGAGACGAGTTCATATAGCCATGTCCGTCCGTCTGTCCATCTGTCCGTCTGACCGTCTGTCCGTCCGTCTGGATCAACGCAAACTCCTCCTAGACCGTAAGAGCTACAGAGTTGAAATTTTGCATGTAGGCTTGTATATACTGCAGGCATTGTATATCTCGGATTCAGCCGGATCGGACCACTATATCACATAGCTCCCATACAAACCGCAAAGTCACGAACAGTGACTTTTCTCAATAACTTCGTTATTTTTTCAGCTATTGTCGTGAAGTCTAATATTGGTGAGTTTTTATACCCTTGCAAAAAGGGTATATTAACGCATAGAAGGAAGCATCTCCGACCATATAAAGTATATATATTCTTGATCAGCACGACGAGACGAGTTCAAATAGCCATGTCCGTCCGTCCGTCCGTCCGTCTGGATCAACGCAAACTCCTCCTAGACCGTTGAAGCTACAGAGCTGAAATTTTGCATGTAGGCTTGTATATACTGCAGGCGTTGTATATCTCGGATTCAGCCGGATCGGATCACTATATCATATAGCTCCCATACAAATGGCAAAGTCACGAACAGTGACTTTTCTTAATAACTTCATTATTTTTTGAGCTATTGTCGTGAAATTTAATATTGGTGAGTTAATTTCACATAAACGACTACGCCAAATTTGATCTAGATCGGGTGACTATATCATATAGCTCCCATAGGAACGATCTTTCGAAAACAGTGACTTTTATCAATAACTTCGTTACTTTTAATGCGATTGCTTTCAAATTAATTGTTTGTCAGTTTAATATATCTGGTAATGACTGTGCCAAATTTGATAAGGATCGGGTAACTATATCATATAGCTCCCATAGGAACAATCGGTGGAAAACAGTGACTTTGATCAATATCTTCGTTATTTCCTATGTAGGCCGTTCTTTCGCAAACATTAGCCTTTTTAGCTTAAACGTTTTTCCACTTTGATGGCTATAGGTAAGGAAAGAGTTACCAAAAAAATTGCAAGGGTATACAAACTTTGACGCGGTCGAAGTTAGCCCCGGCCCTCTGGTTTATACATATAAACGTCTATGCCAAATTTGATCAAGATCGGGTGACTAAATCATATAGCTCCCATAGGAACGATCGAAAGCAGTGACTTTCTTCAATAACTTCGTTACTTTTGACGCGATTGCTTTCAAATTAAATATTTGTTAGTATAGTATATCTGTTAATGACTGTGCTGAATTTGATAAATATCGGGTTACTATATCATATAGGAACGATCGGTGGAAAACAGTGACTTTGACAAATATCTTCGTTATTTCCTATGCAAAGATTGTTGGTCGTTATTTCGCAAACATTAGCCTTTTTAGATAAAACGTTTTTCCGCTTTGATGGCTATAAGTAAGGATAAAGTTACCAAAAAAGTTGCAAGGGTATACAAACTTTGACGCAGTCGAAGTTATCCCCGGCCCTCTGGTTTGATAAAAAGGAAATAACGATTCTATTTTTTAATCGGGTTCATTCAATTTTATCTTCCATCTCATTAATTACTTATGTTCTAAATCTTCAATAAACTTACTTTACTTTCACTAAACGTTTAATTCAAAAGAATTGTGGTATAACCATCGTGCTAATTTTTCATAAGGCGTTTGTACCTTATATTCGCTGATAAGGGCGGCCTGTGCCGTACATCATGGCGGACGTCCCTCATCGGGTAGAGTTGTAAAATATAGTCAACTTTCCGTACAATTACCATCGAAATTTGGCAAATGTGTTAGCCTGATTCAGGTGAGATTCTGATTGTTTTAGATGTCACGTTTATTACTGCACTAAAGCTTTTTTTGCAGATAAAATGAAAAAATTGTTTTCGGGGTCTTTGGGCGAAAAATAATATCGGTCATGACCAGACTCTATGATATACTAGGATTAGTAGCGCTGGGATGATTGGTTTTATTTAACTTACCAGTGTGGTCGCGTTCCGTAGTCCCTCCGTCAAACGAACCTGCATTCATGTGTGATCCCTGTAATTAACAAAAAGGGATACTTAGTAAAGGCTCATTCCACCGTAGTGGAATGCAACTTGTAATAAAATATTCCGTTCGCCTTCAATTTATCTGTTATAATCGGAGTTGGGTCACATCGCAAAGCGTGAGGGGTGCAAATTTTTCGCGCTTCTATCGCCAAGAGCTGGAACTGCTGAAACTTTTTCCTTTGGCTGTTCGACGTCATCAATTGCGAAACACCCTTGTATTGAAATGTACCACTAGTAATAAATAATAGAGCATAGTTGAACAGATCATTGGTAGACTATCCTCGTAAAAGCATTTCAGTAAAAGAATTTAAATTGGCTTTTAATCATATAATCTCTCCCATTCAGAGTGATGTGTTTGCGAAAGAACTAAAGGCCTTGCAAGCAGAACGAAGTCTGAACAGAAAGGTATTCAAAATATTGTAGCAAATCGATCGGTTAGAATAATAATCGGTTGAAATAATATTAAATTAAATTTCTCACATATTTTTATTTGATTCTTTCCAGCTTGCCAAATTTTCTGTAGTGGGTTGCCCCTCTGTCACCAGTGCAAGCAAAGACAAAGTAAATTCTAACTGTTCTTCGAATGAGAGAGAATAAAAACCAGGGGCGCGTAGGGTAAGCTTTTCTACTGGCGCGGGGCGGCAATTAGGCATGCACCGCAACATTCAATAGCGTTTTCGTGAGGTGAATTACTCTCCAAATTCAACATCGATCACTCGTCGATTATCACCACGTCACCTACTGCTATCGGCTGGAGCTGCGGTTGAAACCATTTCGTGCGCCTTGGGATTGTAGATATTCTCGTAGCAACCTCTTCAAGAAACGGTCGGCAATTTGGCTGGCAACACGATACCCTTTTGCGAGTTGCGGACCAGACTTCCAGGGAACCGCTCTCACGTAGGCCACTACAACTGCCTTTTAAAAAATGGTTCGGCGGTAATACTTCCGATTCGTCACTTTCTAAAGGCACATAGGTCAGAGGCATTGAATTCAAAATTTGCTCTACGTCAGCAAACGCTGCTCTTAACACCTCTTCCTTCAGGACGGCCTTTGGCTGTATTTCTTAAAGTATAGATTTAGTTGAACGTACCAGTCGCTCTTAAACGCCGTCCATGTGCAGTGAACTAGGAGGGTTAAACTTGAACTCCAACGTTGGATACTGCTGCTCCACAGCTGAAGTTGATATCCGTTTTATGCGCTCCTTCAGTACGCGGCTGGCACTCTCTTCTGGCTACAAACGACTTCAATACGTAGAGAAATGAGTCGGTTGACAGTGATGCAGCAATTTCTAGGTGTACTGCTCGTTTCGTAAGGCATGTGAATAACACGCCCCATCTCTTCTCGTGCCTGCGGCTTACTGAGACTTCAAATGGACCGGATGCAGTCCACTTCAGTAAAGGTGAATGGTTGTGTATGCGGCGATATCCTCTCCTTTTGTAAATCGCCCATCTTTGGTGGCACTGGTCGGGCACTCGTATACGGACCGCCACACAGGCGTTCGCGACTTTCTTACCAAAGCGTGTAAGCCGGTTATCCAGTACCGCTGACGTACCTCGTAAACGACAATTTCGTTGTGGAAATGGTAATTCTTCCTGTAATAGCACGTCACAATCAGAAACGTTACTCTATGGTTTTGCGGTAGTATAATGGGTTGTTTAGTGTCCATATTTACGCCTTCAACTCAGTCGATTCGTCCTTTGATACGTAGCACTCCTAACTCGTTCAAGTAAGGAGTGGACTTAAATAGATTACTTTTCCTATTTGTCATGCCATGTCCTTGGCTTAAGCATCTGATCTCTTCTGGAAACTCCTTTTCTTGGCATGCGCTATTAAAAACTGCATAGGTTTTCACATCGCGGTTTATAGCCAAAATGTTCCTTAATTGTTCTACGCAAGGCCTCCTTGCAAAAGCTACTGCACGAAGCTTTACCAACGTTCAGCGTTCTTTTGACTTTCTCCTTGTGGTGCAAGATACCTTCACGACGACACACTTCAACACGCTTTCCGTTTGAGTGACTTGACTGGTACACACACAATTCTTCGGCCTGACCATCTTGTCCCAGCTCGTCTGTCAGAGTTTCTTCAATCAAAGAGCAAGCGGCTCCCTCGTCTGCCTTACTGGTAAGGCATATGTCGCTAAATTTCACTTCCTTCGGTATAACATGATTGGCATATATCTGAATAAAGCCTTGTAGTCCGATGTCTCGTGGTGTATCTGCCTGCACCGATCGACACTACAACTTCTTTAACTTCTGCAATTCAGTATCAGGTGCTGATCAAAACGAACTCCTTTCTCTACTTTATGCTCATTTCTTGAAAGGGGCGACAGTCTACTAGGTTATGAGTCCCTGCACATTTGGGACACAACCGGATCGTACTTCCTGCGTTTTCGATTTCAGACTAGATCCACTGTGCAATTCGTTGTGCAGAAAAATTCGCTCTTTGGCTCTTTTCGCTCCATCCTTAGCTTGAACTGTATAAGGCGTAACAATTGAGGCATACATTGCAATGCCAAACAACCAATTGTCAAAGATAGACAGATCTAATTTATTTTCATTCGGTGTCTTCCCCAATCGAGTTTCAGGTCTCCAGGAACCTTCTCGACGAGCTCGCTTAGTAAAGCTGGATCAAAGCTGTGAAAGCAAGCAAAGAACCGTGTTCCATTAGGTAGAAAATATTAAAGGTGGACACGTCAGTGTCAGATGATTGTATTTTCTGGATTGATTCTTTATTCCAAATTATTCTTTTGCTTTAGCTAAGTTTACATATATATTCTTATGCTGCGACTTATGCGACAGCTACAAAAGAGTGAGAGTGTCGGTACATACAAACATATGGTTGGAGCGCTTGCATCAAAGTGCTTGGTCAGCGTTCACACGTTGGCCTGGCTCTAGCTCATGTTACGCTTGTGCATACAATGCTTATGTGAATATATGTATGTGCATATACAAATGTTCCTATGGGAGATATATGATATAGTCACACATTGTACATACATATATGATTATGCTTAGCTGTATATTTATGTGAATATGTTTATGTGCATACACCAATGGGGGGGCTAACTTCGACCGCGTCAAAGTATTTATACCCTTGCAACTTTTTTGGAAACTCTTTCCTTACCTATAGCCATCAAAATGGAAAAACGTTTTGTTTAAAAAGGCTAAAGTTTGCGAAAGAAAGGCCTACAATCTTAGCATAGGAAATAACGATGATATTGATCAAAGTCACCGTTGTCCACCGATCGTTCCTATGGGAGATATATGATATAGTCACCCGATTTTGATCAAATTTGGTGTATAAACTATCTAATATTAAATTTCACGACAATAGCTCAGAAAATAATGAAGTTATTGAGTACTTAATAATTTTTCAATAAGCTAATAGACTAACATAATACAATAAAGCTGATAAAAACAAACCAGTGTGTAAATTGAATTTCCACAACTTTGTGACTCATCCAAGAAATTTCGTCCGGGATAAAGTTGAAAGTCCACAACTTTGGTGGCTCGTCCAGGACGGTAGGACTATCCATCAATCATCAAATTGTTGCAGTCTTAGATCCGATACTGTACATCAGTCAACAAATTGTTGTACAAAAAACGTTAAATCATTGGAAAAATTGTGAAATTCAACAAATTTGTGGTATACACACAGGAGAGTGAGACGGCGGGAGTGATTCTTGACAAGCAGAAAGAAAAAAGCAAACCGAGCGTTAACTGAAAAGTTTTGGCGCCATGTAATAAGAAAAAAGTGAAATCCACAAGAGCGACAGAGACGGAAATACGGCAATGAACCAGAGAGACAACCAGATGATGGTGCGTAGCTGAACGAGGCAGCAAAAAGACGAAGACCTAAGAGAGTAGGCAACGATGCACTGAGTGTGCAATGACGAAGTCCTAAGAGAGAAGGCATCGAGGCACAAAGAATGTGGAAAAACGAGGCAATGAGTGTGCGAACGAGACGAGAGAGCAACATTCACAGAGCTGCGGCATCATCCTTATAAGTGTGTGAGCAAACGGCAGCATCATCAGCATTTTCGATTCCAGACTAGATCAGAGCCCGGCACTCATATCCCCTGGAGACGAACACGTTCGGCACCTCGTATGCGTGTAACCGAACGGCTGCCGAAGTCCTTACACAAAATTATCATGAGCAAAAGGGTGGGTTTTAGTTCCCCTCAGCATTTCGACGCAAGCAGATCTATGTCGCTTTATTGAGAGAACACACATGAAAAAATTGATCGCTGCTTTGTTTTTTTCTCTATCTTTTTCTTGCATAAGATTATTTGCTGCACTCGTTTTTTTGATTTGAGGCAGAATTTGATGAAGTTTCATTTTGCGCAGTGTAAAGCAACATACGCACACAAGCAAGTGCACACATATGTATGCCCTGATGTACATACATATATACCGACACTCTCCCTCTCTTTTGTAGCTGTCGCATAAGTCGCAGCATAAGAATATACATATATGTAAACTTAGCTTAAGCAAAACAATAATTTGAAATAAAGAATCAATCCAGAAAATACAATCGACTGACACTGACGTTTAATATTTTCTACATAATGGAACCCGGTCCTTTGCTTCCTGTCACATGGCGACCGTGCAAGGACACTTCAATTTATTGTAATCCAAAGCAAGTGTAATCCAAACAAAGGGTAGCACAAACGACAAGAAAAAAATCTCGAAAATTGCGGCATTCCAATAGAGTGAGAAGAGAGAAGCAACAACATTAGCAGCACCAGCCACAACACAACAGCAGCAATAGCAGAAGAGAAAGACCAGCACTACACCACAAGAAACAGCATACTTAACGAAGTCACCTTTTATACAACCAAACAAATTATGATATAAAACAAAAAGAAGAGAACTTTTCAAGTCGATAATACAACAACATCAAAAAAAAAGGGGAAAAAAACAAAACAAAAACCAACAAGAAAAACAAAACCTCGAATGAATAACGGCAAAGACATTCCCTTTGCGGAATCGGCTCTTGTCGATGGTGCAGCCAACGCTAGAAGAAGCGTTACAGCTGTATCCCAACGATGGACCGCTTCCACTCAAAACAGCTGAGTACCTGGCTCGCAACGCAAAACCTACACAAACCAAGACACCAACCAAACGAGGAGGACAGGTGCGTAGTCTACTCCAGCAGAGGAGACTGGAAGTAGATTTACTGGCCACCCTAACAAGAGAGGAGGACCGACAACGCTGCATAGAGCGTATTAATAAATTGAAAGCTGGAACTTTGGCGAAGCGAAGAAACGAAAGGGGCCGCAGAAATGTGCAAGCCATAACTTGCCTTATTTAATAATTTAAAATATAAGCTCCATAACCAAGTTGAAGCACGAAAGTGCATCTTGCAAACTATTAACCTTTTTTTGGATAGGCTTTTACTAACAATAAACCAAATGAAATGTATACACCTAGACCCGCTTTGCGTCGTTTCGTTTTGCGTTTTTTCGAAGTTGTCGAAGTCGCAGCTTTATTAGTACTAATTTTCACTTTGCGTCGTTATATTCTCGTTGTTGCGTTGTTGTGAGTTCGAGTTTTTAACTTTTTTTTCTAAATCAGCCATTGTAGCAACGCCAATATCAACTTTTACCAACATTGCCTTTGAATTTTTGGCAGTTTTACGTTTTTTAACATTGACATCTAGCTTGCCTACTTCTGCTTATAATTGCGTCTTGATATCAAAACTCGGGGATGGTTTAGTAGAAATGTTCGTAGAACAGTGTTTAACCTCCAAACAAATTTCAAAAGCGATGGGTCTGATTGACGAAGCAGTGGAGAAGTTTTATAAAAAACGATCCTGCCAAGGTATCCCAGGCGGTAGCTGCAAACATCAACTGCTACGAAGAAATTTATTTAAATTTACAAAAAAAAGCTATTCACCAAACTCTGGACAAATTTTTGGTGAACGAATCCACTAAAAACTCATAAGGATAAAATAGTTGAATAGGTTATTTTGATTTAATGGAAGCAGTTTTTTTTTAATGAATGAATGCAATAATATTTTTAAATGTTTACTTTGTTCAATTTTTCTTTCTAACAATAACCTAACCTTTTCTTTTAATAACCTATCATTGATCTTTCCATGGTTGCCTATAGAAAATCTTAATTCACTTTGCGTCGCGTCGTTTCAGTTTGCGTCGTGTTTTTTTGGAACGTATCTATATACTATACTATATACTATATTTATTCGCAGTAATTAATATTACTAATTAAAGAAATTAAGATATAGCAATATTAAAAAGTATTGGCAAAATTGGTGCCAGCAGTCGCGGTTCACCAATAATACAAATAAATTTTTTTACTAAGTTAAATGATTATATAATTAAATAAAATTAAATTTATTAGGTGAAATTTTAAATTTAAATTATTTATTTGTAAATAAATTTAATTAAAAACTAGGATTAGAACCCTATTTAAAATGTAAATAAATTAATTAAAGTTGTAGTAGTTATGTTCTTAAAAATTAAAAAATTTGGCGGTATTTTAATCACTCCAGAGGAACCTGTTTTATAATCGATAATCCACGATAAACCTTACTTAAGTTTGTACCGTCGCTATCAGAGTATTTTATAAAAATAATAATATTCAATAATTTAAAAAAAATATCAAAGAAGCTAAAATCGGATATGCCGAAGTTTATATACCCTTGCAGTCCTTGGTAATAATAATTTGACATGTTGGTTTTCTGGAACTCAATTCATCAATATACTACAAACAAAACAATTTTACTCTCTATTTTACAATTTGTTCTTCTTCTTCCCTCATTCCCAAAGCAAAGCAACGCACGCATACACATACAGTTTATGTAGCGTTGCGTCTGTGTGTGTATGCAAGCAGCGCTGACGGCAGAGATGGGAGCAGAGCCGATTATTATATTGACTGTAACTTGTGTTACATTTATCCGATCACATTCAAATTTTGAGATCTGGGTTTTATATCCAATATTATCATATATGTAAATTTCATAGCATACTTCAATTTTTATGAAAATGTTTTTTCTAGTTCTTCTAGAGCTATATGATATAGTGGTCCGATCCTGATGGTGCTCATAATTTATTTTTATAATAAATAAAAAACACCGACAAAAATTTCAGCGCGATAGCTCTTAAGACGGCTGAGTAAAACGCATATGCACAGACGGACGGACAGACGGACATGGCTATATCAACTCAGCTTCTTTGCAAATCAATATAAATTGAAATATATTTTTTTAGAATTTATATTTTTTTTGTAAAGTATTAAAAATAATTATAAAATATAAACTTTTAGTATTTTTTAAAGAAAAAATAATTTTAATAATAGTTTAATAGTATTGTAAAAAAAAATTGAAATAATTTGAAAAAATTTTATTAAAAATTAAAATTTAATTTATTTTACCTTATCAGCGTTTATTAATTAACTATTTATAAATATTTCTCTCGATTTTAAAAGAGTTAATTTAATATAATATATTATATTAGAAATGAAATGTTATTCGTTTATAAAAGTTTCTAGTTTTTCAAAAAAAAAATTTAATTTAGAAATTAAAAATTTATATTAAAAATTTTTTAATAAAAAAATTTGTAATTTTAATATGTCATGGGATAAGCTATAAAATAAATTTTTAAAAATAATAAATAAATTTAATAAATATATGCTTAGAATTAGCAATTGTTAATAATTATGTTATAAATTATTTTATATATATTAATATTAATTATTAAAATTAAGTAATAATAATAAACTTAGTAAAATTATAAATTGTAATAATAAAAGAGAATGCGTGTTGGTCGGGCAGTTTATTCGCGACTAACTTCTTTCTGTCTCTCATCGAGTCATTGCTCTCTTATACGGATCTCGTGAGAGAGTATACAAAAGGTTTTTATATATATTCATATATGTATGTGTGATCATGGATGCATTGGGTTGAGAGATGATTTTTTCCAACATTATATGGTAAAAATAAATTTTAATGATAAGTTTAAATAAAGAATTTGGCAAAAACAATGTTTGCCTGTTAAAGGCGGCGAAATGTCCCAAGAAATTTCCGAAAAATTTCGGAGAAAACAGTGAGTCGTCATATTGTACATACAAGAAGCAAATCTTACACACATAAGCCTAAAGGGATGGTGCCTGAACTCTGGAGCAACGTCACACGCAAGAGTTAAAACTAGCAAACGGCGAAACTACAGCAATAAATGGAATCGGGTCGGTAACTTTTGAACACACTGTATGTACCAGATATTAGAGAAAATCTACTGTCAATAGCAAAGATATGTGACCACGGTTTTAATGTGTTATTTAAGAAAAATTTTGCAGAAATAATACAGCGAAAACATGACCTATACCATGTCGAGGAAATGGATGAAAGCCATTTAGCAGTCGGAAGCAAAACAAGTATCAGAGAGTGGCATGAACGTTTTGGGCATGTCATCCAAAAAGGAAGAGTACATGGAGCATGCGTAAATATAAATGAGAGTCTACCAATCTGCGAAGCATGCATTAAGGGGAAGCAATCACGAAAACCATTTCCTGCATCCGACTCAAAATCAAAAGAACTACTAGAACTAATCCATAGCGATGCATTTATAGGTGATTTTTCGAAATGGTGCTAATAGTATATACTATCAAAAGTAAATCAGAAGTTTTCTAGTATGTTGAACTCAAAACTGGAAAAAACGTTTTAGATCAGACAATGGAACCGAGTATACCAATAATGAATTTAATGAATATTTAAAAGCCGCAGGTATAAAGCACGAGCATTCAGTGGAATACACACCACAACAAAATGGAACGGCTGAAAAAAAGAATCGAACTCTTGTGGAAATGGCTCGCTTTATGATGATCCAAGCCGTACTACCGCCTAGCTACTGGTCTGAGGCAATAAACACTGCAAATTACTTACGGAACAAATGCCCACTCAAAAGTCTACGGGGAGAAGTCCCTTTTTCATTATGGAATCATCGTATTGCAAATGTGGTCAAATTGTATACTCGCTTGACTAACGTGCAAAGAGTAAGTTCATTCCAAGATCTAAATGTTGTATATTTATAGGTTACTGTAATGATGCCAAAGCCTACAGACTATATGATCCCGAAGCCAAAATGGTGCTAAGAAGTCATAACGTCATATTCACAAATATTTATGGCAACGATGAAGAATTTTCAGAGCTAAGCGCAGTCAATGCGGAATATCAAGAGGAACATAGTCAGGAAGATGATTTTCAAGAAGAGCGTATCGTTCCCGAGGAAAATACCCCAGAAGAGAATGCCGATTTTGAAGAAAATATCCAAGAAGAACCAGAACTATAAAGACGTGGACCTGGAAGACCCAGAAAAGTGCATACAGAAAAACCTGGTCGTCCCAAGCTCATCTATAACGAAGTCCAAATCCAGTCATCCATCGGAAATGAGCCTGAACCGGAATCTGATGAGGAAGATTAGTTTTATGGGGTCCAAATGCAATTGAGTGGAAAAAGGCCTTGATAAGTGTGTATAAAGCGCGCTACAAAAGAATAAGACTTGGGAAACTGTAAAGCGAGAGAGGAATCAGAAAGTCATAGAAACCAAGTGCGTTCTCCACACAAAAGTATAAACCAAACGGCGAAGTTGATTGCCGCAAGACTCGGCTAGTAGCAAAAGGTTTCACTCAAAGAGAGGAAATCGATTATAATGAAACTTATTCCCCTGTAGCTCGTATAGGATCAATTCGAACACTGATAGCAATCGCCGTGGAACTCGACCTCGAACTCCATCAATTTAATTTTAACAGCGCATATGTAAATGGAGACATAGAGGAAGAATTGTTCCACCAGAATTCCCCGAAATACTTACGGAAAAAGAAGAAAATTAAAGAAAGCTTTGTATGGTTTGAAGCAGAGTGGACGCCAGTAGTATAAGAAACTGGATCACAAATTGAAGGAAATGAAGTTGAAGCCACTTGCAGCTGATCCTTGCGTGTATATGAAAAAACAAGGTAATAGGATTATTATCGTTTCACTGTATGTCGATGATCTCATAGTCGCAACGAATAATAACAAGCTACTAACACAGCTAAAAGCCGAATTAACACGTAATTTTGAAGTGAAGGATTTAGGAAAACTGTCTTGCCTGGGTATCGAATTTAATCAAAATAAGAACATAGGTGAATGTTCTTTGGGTCAATCAAGGTATGTAAAGGATATACTAAGGATATTCAACATGGAGGACTATAAACCAGTGAGCACACCTATGAGAAAATCACCAGCGAGAAAATTTCAAATCATATGTGCCCAAAGACAAAAGTATCCCGTAAGCAGCGAACTGTCGCTCTTTCTAGTACAGAGGCGGAATACATGGCCCTATCAAAGATCTTTCTTGCAAGTGATTTTTGGCTCGCTCCGTTCCACCATAATCTACAACGACAATCAAGGAGCTGGCCAACTCACACGAAATCCTCTATTCCACAACAGGACAAACCGTCATCATTTTATAAGGGAACTGGTGGACAAAGGGGACCTTCGCATTGATTACATCTCAACAAGTGAAATGTTCCCAAACGTTTTAACCAAAGGACGAGGAACAGTAAAGCATGAGTCCTGTGTGACACTGTTGGGAGTACAAAAAATAGAGAAGGAAGAAAGATCAGCTTCGCGACTGGTCGCTTCACAACACCGCAGTAAGCAGATCGACAACACGGCCGTTGCCGTCACTGCCAGGGTACGTTTGGTGGATTCGCCCGAGACGCCATTCATTAAAAGGAAGGTTGTGGTCCTTGAGTATCACCAGATCTATTTAATAATAGTTTAATAGTATTGTAAAAGATTGTAAAATCAAAATTTAATTTATTGTACTTGTATCAGCGTTTATTAAATAAACAATATTTATAAATATTTTTAAAAGAATTAATATAATATAAAATATTATATTAAATATTCGTTTTTAAAGGTTTCTAGTTTTTCAAGAAATAAATTTAGTTTAGAAATTATAAATTTATTTTTATTAATTTATAATTTTAATATTTTATGGGACAAACTATAAAATAAATTTTTAAAAATAATAAATAAATTCAATAAATATATGCTTAGAATTATCAATTGTTAATAATTATGTTATAGTTTATATATTAATATTAATTATTAAAAGTTTAAGTAATAATAATAAAATTAGTAAAATTATATATTGTAATAATAACCAGAGGGCCGGGGCTAACTTCCGCGTCAAAGTTTGTATACCCTTGCAACTTTTTTGGTAACTCTTTCCTTACCTATAGCCATCAAAATGGAAGAACGTTTTATCAAAAAAGTCTAATGTTTGCGAAAGAACGGCCTACAATCTTAGGATAGAAAATAACAATGATATTGATCAAAGTCACTGTTTTCCACCGATCGTTCCTATGGGAGCTATATGCTATAGTTACCCGATCTTAATCAAATTCGGCGCAGTGTTTAACAAATATATTAAACTAACAAATATTTAGTGACAAAAGTCACTGTTTTCGAGCGATTGTTCCTATGGGAGCTATATGATATAGTAACCCGATCTTAATTAAATTTGGCATAGTAATATACTCACCAATATTAAATTTCACGACAATAGCTCAGAAAATTATGATTTGTGATTATGCCGTTTGTATGGGAGCTATGTGATATAGTGGTCCGATCCGGCTGAGTCCGAGATATATAACCTGTGCACTATATACAAGCCTACATGCAAAAATTCAGACCTGTAGCTCTTACGGTCTAGACGGAGTTCGCACTGATCCAGACTGATGGACAGACGGACGGACATGGCTATTTAAACTCGTCTCGTCGTGCTGATCCAGAATATATACTTTATATGGTCGGAGATGCTTCCTTCTATGTGTTGCACACCAAAATTAATATACCCTTTTTGCAAGGGTATACTAAAACAGAATGCGTGTGGTTGTTCGGGCAGTTTCTTCGCGACTAACTTCTTTCTGTCTCTCATCGAGGCATTGCACTCTTATACGCATCTCGTGAGGGAGTATACAAAGTTACTTATATATATTCATATGTGTGTGATCATGCATGCATTGGGTTGAGAGAGGATTTTTTAACATTATAAAGTAAAAATAAATTTTAATGATAAGTTTAAATAAAGAATAACAATGTCTTTTTGAATTAAATTTAAATTCTAACCTGCCCACTGAATTTTTAAATGACCGCAGTATTGTAACTGTGCAAAGGTAGCATAATCATTAGTCTTTTAATTGAAGGCTGGAATGAATGGTTGGACGGTTTCATTTAAAATTTTTATAGAATTTTTTTTTAGTCAAGAAGCTTTAGATTTATTTATTTAAAAGATGAGAAGACCCTATAAATTTTTATACTTTGTTTATTTTAATTGTAAAGATTTTTTTATTATAATAAATTAAAGTATTTAATAATATAATTTAATAAACTTTTAATTTTAAAACCATTAATTTATGAATAATTGATCCATTAATAATGATTAAAAATTTAAGTTACTTTAGGGATAACAGCGTAATTTTTTTTTCTTATCGATACAAAAGATTGCGACATCGATGTTGGATTATGTTATAATTTTGAGTGTAACCATTTCAAATTTAAATTCTTACATGATCTGAGTTCTAACCGGCCAGGTTGATTTCTATCTTTAACCCATTTTGGACAGGGCTGTTTTTAAGTTGCAAAATGACTTTTTTTAAAAATAAAACATTCTGCCTGCTTTAGTTTGGTTTCAAAAAATGGATTTGAAGGTTTATTCAATGTAATTTTTGTGGAACTAACTATATACTTCCCTTTGATTGAAATATACTCAAATAAAATACAGAATCTTCGAAAAGTCGAACAGTGGTCCAAAATGGCTTGGCTTTCTTCCTTTTATAGCGTAGCTTTTTATTCATCGTTGACGCCAAATACCGCAAGGTGTGCTTCACACCTGCTTCATGCTGTGAATGCGGATCATGTTTTTGCTGAGCCAACTCTGCAACTGAATGCAATATATCCGGTCTGGTGGTTAGAGCCAGCCACATCAGTTCGCCAATTTGAGTCTGGTACGACCCTATGTCAACCCTCTTGCACAGCTTATTGTTGCATGCCACTTGTTGCCCCGCGCCAAGCGGAGTAGCCATTAATAGAGTGATTAAGCAACACGGCCATCAAATTCCTGCAATGAATTCATTATTAGCATCAGTTGAAGGATGATCCATATTTGCAAAAAGCGACTTGGCTCAGGCGTACCAACAACTAGTGGTAGATGAGCAGTCTGCGTTGTTGCAAACCATATGTACACACAAAGGTTATTTTAAAGTAACCAGACTACAACTTTGAATTTCTTCTGCCCCGGCCATATTTCAGAGCTGCATCGAACGTACAGTACGTACAGAACGCCAGTAAGGTCGAAGCTATCAAGTGCGGCTCCAAAAGATAAGAAACAATTACAAGCATTCTTGGGACTCATCAATTTTTACCACGCATTCCTGCCACATAAGGCAACCGTTGCTGAACCGCTTCACCGTCTGCTGGATAAAAATGCGGTGTGGGCCCATAAACCCAAGATGCCTTCATGAATCCAAAAAATTTTGTAACTTCACAAAATGTGCTAATGCACTTCGATGGCAAATTGCCAGTATCGTTAACCTGCGATGCATCTCCGTACGGAATTGGAGCGGTGCTGAGCCACAAACTTCGGGATGGATCAGAAAAGCCTATTGCCTTTTATTCTAGAACTCTCTCCAAGACAGAAAGAAACTACTCGCAAATCGACAAAGAAGCCGTTGGGCTTATATCAGGCGTTAAAAAATTTCACAATTATCTATATGGCCGTTCGTTTTTTTCTCGTCACAGATCATCGCCCATTGCTCGGAATATTTACAACGGCCAAGGCAACTCCAAATGTAATTTCCACACAGATGCTTCTTGAATGCCTATGACTACACTAATTCACAGACCTGGATCAAAAATGGGCAACGCCGACTTCTTAAGCCGATGCCCATCACCACAACAAGGCGAAGGCAAGACAACAGAAGAAGTGTTAATGATTGAATGGGCTGGAACACCACTTGTCAGCGCTCAATCTCTAGCTTTACAGACTAAGAAGGACGCGCATTTATCAAAGGTTCTGATCTGGGTGTTAAGGAGATGGCCCAATGGAAAAGTTGATCGTTCAGATCAGCTCTACTCGTATTTTTCTCGCCGACATGAGCTTTCAGCAATCAAAGGAATTCTTGTATGGGGCAACCATGCTGCGATTCCCGAACCATCCAGACCGGCTTTACTTCAAGCGTTGCATGCTTCACACCCGGGGATTGTTAAAATGAAAGCGATGGCTCGAAGGTACATTTGGTGGCCTAATATTGATGCTGAAATAGAACTACTTGTGAAACGTTGCAATCTCTTTCAACAGCCTCATACAACTACACACCATTGGGAATCTGCCAGACAACCTTGGTCACGCCTTCATATAGATTTCGCTGGCCCCTTTAATGGGAATACCTTTTTACTAGTCGTGGATTCATTTTCGAAATGGCTAGAAGTCTCTGTTGTGTAATCTACATCATCTGCTGCTGCTATTAAACTTGAGACAGTTTTTTGCAACACACAGATTACCGGACGAAATAGTGTCAGATAATGGCACTGCATTCACGTCTGAAGAATTCAGGATCTTTATGAGAAACAACGTGATTTGACACATTCGGTCGGCTCCATTTCATCCTGCCACAAATGGGCAAGTCAAGCGCATGGTACAAAGTACAAAGAATTACCTGAAAAAGTTTGACAGAAATCTTAACAAAGATCTCGCACTGGCGCTTTAGCCAACATACTACCCCTCACTCCGTTTACAATGTTCGTTTACATGATCGCCGTTATTATTATTAAACGTCATTTCGACCAACTTCGCCATCGGGTTCCGCCTGCCGAATGTACTCAAGACACGGAATCAATCGAACTACCTGCTGATGATGCAGTCACGATATTTGATGATAGACCCGACTGTCCTGAATTGTCTGAGCCGGTACCATTGTCCCCAGCTCCAGTGACTCCTCGCAGATCGAGTCGGAAGAGACAACACCCGGAATTCTTTAAGCTGTTATCGTCGCACTGTTAAAAAGGTCTGATAACAGCTGTACTTCTCAGTTGTTCTACTAATTACTTCGGAACAACATCGGACTCCCCTGCTACAACTACGAGGGAACTTCCGCTTCTACAACTACGAGGGACTTCTACTACTGCAACTGCTACTACAGCTACGAGGGACTACTACTACAACTACGAATATATTTTGATGTACGGCATTGAGATGCAGCTCACTTAAAAAGCACAGCGAACATCACAACTAGCGCACGCCAACAATAATCAGCGAATAAAGAAGGGAAACGCCCTTTTAAGAATTATTACGATGGCTATACCACACTTCTTTTGGAGGAAACCTTCGTAGGTTTATTGGAGATTTAGAACATAAGTCATTAATTATAGTAAATAATTTGGCGTTAAAAGGCTATGCGGCTGATCCTATGTTAAAACATAAAGACGTTATCAAACGATTACCAGACAGCGTTATATGGCGAGGAGTTAGCGAAGTTTGATATTTCTACAGAGTGTAATTTGAAATAAGTAGCCCAGAGAGAAATCCTAAACTAACAATCAAACCAATTTAGAAAATTTAATTACATAACAAGTTAATTCAGTAATAATTCAATAATTCAGTGCAAACCTATTGTAGGCAAAACCACCAATAATTCAAATTCATTTGAAGTAGTCTCAATTATTCCAAACATGGCAATAGAATTGGCAATTGACACGATTCAGGAAAGATGGATAAAAAATAAAAGCTCACTATCATTTCAAAATAACATACATGGAAATAATAGGTTTATGTAAAAAACAGAACCAATATTTTAAATACAAGGACACCATATACTCACATATACTCACCAGCGTCATAGCCGACATAATTACCAGAACTACAACGACCATCTAGAATTATGACGAAATACTTTTTACTAAAATTTACTTAAATTAAAGAAGAGATCCAAAACACACCCGACAACCTAAATTCATTTGGCAGAATCATAAAGTTCACAATAGAGTTAGAAAATTACAACAAATTGACATATCTAGACGCATCAATACACAGAAGAGGAAACGAGCTAAAATTAAAATGATACAAAAAAAAAACCAATTATATGTAAACTTTTTACAATAAAACTAAACATTAATGCAGGAAAATAATTCAAAATTCATAGCAGAGCAAATAGAAAATAGAACCTATACTTTGTCCAGCAAACGCAAAGGATACATACCATATGCTCGCTCATTCTACAAACACACGAGCACTCTAGCGCCGCCACTAGCCAATGAGTATATAAACCAAATTTGATGTCTGTATCTTAACAGAGTAGATAACTACTTTTTAAGAAAAACAGTTTTATGTAAATTCTCTAAATCCAACTCTATACATTTAAGTACATACCACACGAGTGTACATACCAAATTTGGTGGCTCTAGCTCTTATAGTCTCCGAAATCTGCGTGTTCATACAGACGGACGGACGGATTGACGGACAGACGGACATGGCTAGATCGACTCGGTTGTTGATCCTGATCAAGAATATATATTTCTTTATGGGGTCGGAGAAGCTTCCTTCTGCCTGTTACATACATTTTGGCGACTTTAATATACCATTTCATCACCCTATGGGTGTATGAATATCAGCTACAATTGTGAAGCGAAATTTCTTAGGCGTGACACTCCACTACCAAAAAAAATTTTAAATACATTGACTTGGTTTTGGGAATGAAATCTATGGATTTTAAAGGTCTACAAGTGCAAATGTGTTACAAAAACTAAGATGCCGTTTTAATGAATTCGGTGTGGACAACATACAAAAGATACATTTATTACCGACAGAGGAACAAATATGGTGAAAGCATTGAAGAACAATAAACGTCTAAACTGCAACAGCTATTTATTTTCGAATGTTAGAGATATGCAGAAAGACCGCGAAATATTTTAAAAAGGCTAGTTTGCAGCACCTTCTTCCCACCTCGCTAAAAAGCCAATGCCCATTACGGTGGAACACTAATTATTGGATGCTGAAGTCTATGCTCGTTAATTGGGGCGAAATCAACAATATTTTGAAAAACGAGAAGAAACGAGGCCAACGTATGTTGCATATTAATATAACAACATTACAAGGCCTTGTTAAGTTGTGTGGCAGTTTTAAAATCATCTTTAAAAAATTGAAACTCTGCAGCCCCCCATCGCTGTGTTATGTGTACCCGTCGATACATAGAATTAAGGCAAAAGCTGAGGATATGGATGCCATTGCAGAACTGAAAGCAAAGATTCTTTACAACGTTGATGAATTTTGGGTCGCCAATATAAGTATCTGGCATAAAGCTGTATTCTTTTTATATCCACCAGCGATAAATATGCAACTTGAGGAGTTAGCCTTCATCAAAAGACCAATGAAGAAAACTGTGATAAATGTAAAGGCAAACCAAATCGAGGCTAAAAACTATACTATCGCAACATAGATCTGACTACAAAATTTGACAACACTCCAATGTACAAACAGAGGGCAAGGGCAAACATCGACTCCGTCAAAGTTTGTATACCCTTGCAACTTTTTTGTATTAATCATTAATCATAGTTTTTTGTATTAATCATAGTCACTGTTTTCCACCAATCGTTCCTACAGCAGCCCTATGATAAAGTCACCCGATCATTATCAAAATTGGCACAGTCATTAACAGGTTTATTAAACCAAGAAATGTTTAATTTGAAAGCAAAAGCGGCAAAACTAAGGAAGTTTTTTCGACCGATCGTTCCTATGGGAGCTGTATGATATAGTCACCCGATATTGATCAAATTTGGCACAGTCGTTAGTGGGTTAGTGGTTAATAAACTCACCAATATTAAATTTCATGACAAAACTCAGAAAATAAAGAAGTTATTAAGAAAAGCCACTGTTCGTGACTTTGCCGTTTGTATAGCTATATGATCCGACTGAATCCGAGATATACAAACTGTGCAGTATATACAAGCCTACATGCAAAATTGCAGCTCTGTAGCTTCAAAGGTCTTGGAGGAGTTTGCGTTTATCCAGACGGACGTGGCTATTTGAAGTCAAAAACGCTTCCTTCTATGCGTTGCACACTTCTTAGCAATATTAATATATACTTTTTGCAACGGTATTAAAAATTCAAAAACATAATAAATTCAAAATACCCAAAAAAAAAAAAAATAAAAATTATTAAAATATAATCTTATATTTAAAAACAAAATATATTAATAGGTCAAAAAAATTTGGCATAAAGAGAAAATGGAAACTTAAAAATATAAAATTTCATATGGATCAGGACATAGAAATATTAAGAGAAATGTATCAAAAAGTAATTTATATACACCCTAGATTCATTAGATTTAATTAATCAAATATAAGCAGAACACGAATAAACACTTATAAAAGTCATAAAAACCAAACTAAAAGGGGACGTTAGACTACTAGTAACAAATAAAAATAATAATAGGTATAATTGTAACATTAAAATAGCAAATTAAGGGCGTAACAGTACAAGTAGCAGAGGCAAAATTGATGAATTTGAAACAAAATGGCAAGAACGCAAGTTTATTTATGTAAGAAATAGAAATTCAACTAAATAACTAAAACGTGTGTTTATAACAACGTAAACCCTGAAACAGCAAAACACTAAGCAACCCAAACAGCAGTAAAATTATAAAGAACTGCGACAATCAAAAAGTCAGAACAATAATAGAAGCAGGCAATTTCCTTGAAATGAATGATGCTGTAGCTAAATTTGTAAATACTACAGCTGTGTTCAGAAAAGTAGGAATGTAGTTGTCTTGCACAGAAACAGGAGAAAAAACAAGAAAAATGCAAAATAGCTGCAAAAATAAATGAAAATAAGAATTTGTACATATTTCTCATAATACTACACATGTTTTGGATAATACTTCATATTTGATTGCCTTCCACGGCTCAAAAACAAAATAAATTCTTAAATTCGTCTGTTCAGAAAAATAGGAATGGCTACTTAAACGTTAAAGAAAACAACAGGAACTTGATTAAATTAACCTAAGCCGGTTAATATTATTGGTTACAGTTAGTATTTTGTTGTATAATTTAAATGGCATTGTGCTGCCTAAGTAGCCCAGAGAGAAATCCTAAACTAACAATCAAACCAATTTAGAAAATTTAATTACATAACAAGTTAATTCAGTAATAATTCAATAATTCAGTGCAAACCTATTGTAGGCAAAACCACCAATAATTCAAATTCATTTGAAGTAGTCTCAATTATTCCAAACATGGCAATAGAATTGGCAATTGACACGATTCAGGAAAGATGGATAAAAAATAAAAGCTCACTATCATTTCAAAATAACATACATGGAAATAATAGGTTTATGTAAAAAACAGAACCAATATTTTAAATACAAGGACACCATATACTCACATATACTCACCAGCGTCATAGCCGACATAATTACCAGAACTACAACGACCATCTAGAATTATGACGAAATACTTTTTACTAAAATTTACTTAAATTAAAGAAGAGATCCAAAACACACCCGACAACCTAAATTCATTTGACAGAATCATAAAGTTCACAATAGAGTTAGAAAATTACAACAAATTGACATATCTAGACGCATCAATACACAGAAGAGGAAACGAGCTAAAATTAAAATGATACAAAAAAAAAACCAATTATATGTAAACTTTTTACAATAAAACTAAACATTAATGCAGGAAAATAATTCAAAATTCATAGCAGAGCAAATAGAAAATGGAACCTATACTTTGTCCAGCAAACGCAAAGGATACATACCATATGCTCGCTCATTCTACAAACACACGAGCACTCTAGCGCCGCCACTAGCCAATGAGTATATAAACCAAATTTGATGTCTGTATCTTAACAGAGTAGATAACTACTTTTTAAGAAAAACAGTTTTATGTAAATTCTCTAAATCCAACTCTATACATTTAAGTACATACCACATGAGTGTACATACCAAATTTGGTGGCTCTAGCTCTTATAGTCTCCGAAATCTGCGTGTTCATACAGACGGACGGACGGATTGACGGACAGACGGACATGGCTAGATCGACTCGGTTGTTGATCCTGATCAAGAATATATATTTCTTTATGGGGTCGGAGAAGCTTCCTTCTGCCTGTTACATACATTTTGGCGACTTTAATATACCATTTCATCACCCTATGGGTGTATGAATATCAGCTACAATTGTGAAGCGAAATTTCTTAGGCGTGACACTCCACTACCAAAAAAAATTTTAAATACATTGACTTGGTTTTGGGAATGAAATCTATGGATTTTAAAGGTCTACAAGTGCAAATGTGTTACAAAAACTAAGATGCCGTTTTAATGAATTCGGTGTGGACAACATACAAAAGATACATTTATTACCGACAGAGGAACAAATATGGTGAAAGCATTGAAGAACAATAAACGTCTAAACTGCAACAGCCATTTATTTTCGAATGTTAGAGATATGCAGAAAGACCGCGAAATATTTTAAAAAGGCTAGTTTGCAGCACCTTCTTCCCACCTCGCTAAAAAGCCAATGCCCATTACGGTGGAACACTAATTATTGGATGCTGAAGTCTATGCTCGTTAATTGGGGCGAAATCAACAATATTTTGAAAAACGAGAAGAAACGAGGCCAACGTATGTTGCATATTAATATAACAACATTACAAGGCCTTGTTAAGTTGTGTGGCAGTTTTAAAATCATCTTTAAAAAATTGAAACTCTGCAGCCCCCCATCGCTGTGTTATGTGTACCCGTCGATACATAGAATTAAGGCAAAAGCTGAGGATATGGATGCCATTGCAGAACTGAAAGCAAAGATTCTTTACAACGTTGATGAATTTTGGGTCGCCAATATAAGTATCTGGCATAAAGCTGTATTCTTTTTATATCCACCAGCGATAAATATGCAACTTGAGGAGTTAGCCTTCATCAAAAGACCAATGAAGAAAACTGTGATAAATGTAAAGGCAAACCAAATCGAGGCTAAAAACTATACTATCGCAACATAGATCTGACTACAAAATTTGACAACACTCCAATGTACAAACAGAGGGCAAGGGCAAACATCGACTCCGTCAAAGTTTGTATACCCTTGCAACTTTTTTGTATTAATCATTAATCATAGTTTTTTGTATTAATCATAGTCACTGTTTTCCACCAATCGTTCCTACAGCAGCCCTATGATAAAGTCACCCGATCATTATCAAAATTGGCACAGTCATTAACAGGTTTATTAAACCAAGAAATGTTTAATTTGAAAGCAAAAGCGGCAAAACTAAGGAAGTTTTTTCGACCGATCGTTCCTATGGGAGCTGTATGATATAGTCACCCGATATTGATCAAATTTGGCACAGTCGTTAGTGGGTTAGTGGTTAATAAACTCACCAATATTAAATTTCATGACAAAACTCAGAAAAGCCACTGTTCGTGACTTTGCCGTTTGTATAGCTATATGATCCGACTGAATCCGAGATATACAAACTGTGCAGTATATACAAGCCTACATGCAAAATTGCAGCTCTGTAGCTTCAAAGGTCTTGGAGGAGTTTGCGTTTATCCAGACGGACGTGGCTATTTGAAGTCAAAAACGCTTCCTTCTATGCGTTGCACACTTCTTAGCAATATTAATATATACTTTTTGCAACGGTATTAAAAATTCAAAACATAATGAATTCAAAATACCCAAAAAAAAAAAAAATAAAAATTATTAAAATATAATCTTATATTTAAAAACAAAATATATTAATAGGTCAAAAAAATTTGGCATAAAGAGAAAATGGAAACTTAAAAATATAAAATTTCATATGGATCAGGACATAGAAATATTAAGAGAAATGTATCAAAAAGTAATTTATATACACCCTAGATTCATTAGATTTAATTAATCAAATATAAGCAGAACACGAATAAACACTTATAAAAGTCATAAAAACCAAACTAAAAGGGGACGTTAGACTACTAGTAACAAATAAAAATAATAATAGGTATAATTGTAACATTAAAATAGCAAATTAAGGGCGTAACAGTACAAGTAGCAGAGGCAAAATTGATGAATTTGAAACAAAATGGCAAGAACGCAAGTTTATTTATGTAAGAAATAGAAATTCAACTAAATAACTAAAACGTGTGTTTATAACAACGTAAACCCTGAAACAGCAAAACACTAAGCAACCCAAACAGCAGTAAAATTATAAAGAACTGCGACAATCAAAAAGTCAGAACAATAATAGAAGCAGGCAATTTCCTTGAAATGAATGATGCTGTAGCTAAATTTGTAAATACTACAGCTGTGTTCAGAAAAGTAGGAATGTAGTTGTCTTGCACAGAAACAGGAGAAAAAACAAGAAAAATGCAAAATAGCTGCAAAAATAAATGAAAATAAGAATTTGTACATATTTCTCATAATACTACACATGTTTTGGATAATACTTCATATTTGATTGCCTTCCACGGCTCAAAAACAAAATAAATTCTTAAATTCGTCTGTTCAGAAAAATAGGAATGGCTACTTAAACGTTAAAGAAAACAACAGGAACTTGATTAAATTAACCTAAGCCGGTTAATATTATTGGTTATAGTTAGTATTTTGTTGTATAATTTAAATGGCATTGTGCTGCCTAAGTAGCCCAGAGAGAAATCCTAAACTAACAATCAAACCAATTTAGAAAATTCAATTACATAACAAGTTAATTCAGTAATAATTCAATAATTCAGTGCAAACCTATTGTAGGCAAAACCACCAATAATTCAAATTCATTTGAAGTAGTCTCAATTATTCCAAACATGGCAATAGAATTGGCAATTGACACGATTCAGGAAAGATGGATAAAAAATAAAAGCTCACTATCATTTCAAAATAACATACATGGAAATAATAGGTTTATGTAAAAAACAGAACCAATATTTTAAATACAAGGACACCATATACTCACATATACTCACCAGCGTCATAGCCGACATAATTACCAGAACTACAACGACCATCTAGAATTATGACGAAATACTTTTTACTAAAATTTACTTAAATTAAAGAAGACATCCAAAACACACCCGACAACCTAAATTCATTTGACAGAATCATAAAGTTCACAATAGAGTTAGAAAATTACAACAAATTGACATATCTAGACGCATCAATACACAGAAGAGGAAACGAGCTAAAATTAAAATGATACAAAAAAAAAAAACCAATTATATGTAAACTTTTTACAATAAAACTAAACATTAATGCAGGAAAATAATTCAAAATTCATAGCAGAGCAAATAGAAAATGGAACCTATACTTTGTCCAGCAAACGCAAAGGATACATACCATATGCTCGCTGATTCTACAAACACACGAGCACTCTAGCGCCGCCACTAGCCAATGAGTATATAAACCAAATTTGATGTCTGTATCTTAACAGAGTAGATAACTACTTTTTAAGAAAAACAGTTTTATGTAAATTCTCTAAATCCAACTCTATACATTTAAGTACATACCACACGAGTGTACATACCAAATTTGGTGGCTCTAGCTCTTATAGTCTCCGAAATCTGCGTGTTCATACAGACGGACGGACGGATTGACGGACAGACGGACATGGCTAGATCGACTCGGTTGTTGATCCTGATCAAGAATATATATTTCTTTATGGGGTCGGAGAAGCTTCCTTCTGCTTGTTACATACATTTTGGCGACTTTAATATACCATTTCATCACCCTATGGGTGTATGAATATCAGCTACAATTGTGAAGCGAAATTTCTTAGGCGTGACACTCCACTACCAAAAAAAATTTTAAATACATTGACTTGGTTTTGGGAATGAAATCTATGGATTTTAAAGGTCTACAAGTGCAAATGTGTTACAAAAACTAAGATGCCGTTTTAATGAATTCGGTGTGGACAACATACAAAAGATACATTTATTACCGACAGAGGAACAAATATGGTGAAAGCATTGAAGAACAATAAACGTCTAAACTGCAACAGCCATTTATTTTCGAATGTTAGAGATATGCAGAAAGACCGCGAAATATTTTAAAAAGGCTAGTTTGCAGCACCTTCTTCCCACCTCGCTAAAAAGCCAATGCCCATTACGGTGGAACACTAATTATTGGATGCTGAAGTCTATGCTCGTTAATTGGGGCGAAATCAACAATATTTTGAAAAACGAGAAGAAACGAGGCCAACGTATGTTGCATATTAATATAACAACATTACAAGGCCTTGTTAAGTTGTGTGGCAGTTTTAAAATCATCTTTAAAAAATTGAAACTCTGCAGCCCCCCATCGCTGTGTTATGTGTACCCGTCGATACATAGAATTAAGGCAAAAGCTGAGGATATGGATGCCATTGCAGAACTGAAAGCAAAGATTCTTTACAACGTTGATGAATTTTGGGTCGCCAATATAAGTATCTGGCATAAAGCTGTATTCTTTTTATATCCACCAGCGATAAATATGCAACTTGAGGAGTTAGCCTTCATCAAAAGACCAATGAAGAAAACTGTGATAAATGTAAAGGCAAACCAAATCGAGGCTAAAAACTATACTATCGCAACATAGATCTGACTACAAAATTTGACAACACTCCAATGTACAAACAGAGGGCAAGGGCAAACATCGACTCCGTCAAAGTTTGTATACCCTTGCAACTTTTTTGTAACTCTTTCCTTTCCCATAGCCATCAAAGTGGAAAAATGTTTCATCTAAAAAGTCTAATGTTTGCGAAAGAACGGCCTACAATCTAAGCATTGGAAATAACAAAGTTATTAATCATAGTCACTGTTTTCCACCAATCGTTCCTACAGCAGCCCTATGATAAAGTCACCCGATCATTATCAAAATTGGCACAGTCATTAACAGGTTTATTAAACCAAGAAATGTTTAATTTGAAAGCAAAAGCGGCAAAACTAAGGAAGTTTTTTCGACCGATCGTTCCTATGGGAGCTGTATGATATAGTCACCCGATATTGATCAAATTTGGCACAGTCGTTAGTGGGTTAGTGGTTAATAAACTCACCAATATTAAATTTCATGACAAAACTCAGAAAATAAAGAAGTTATTAAGAAAAGCCACTGTTCGTGACTTTGCCGTTTGTATCCGAGTGAATCCGAGATATACAAACTGTGCAGTATATACAAGCCTACATGCAAAATTGCAGCTCTGTAGCTTCAAAGGTCTTGGAGGAGTTTGCGTTTATCCAGACGGACGTGGCTATTTGAAGTCAAAAACGCTTCCTTCTATGCGTTGCACACTTCTTAGCAATATTAATATATACTTTTTGCAACGGTATTAAAAATTCAAAACATAATGAATTCAAAATAGCCAAAAAAAAAAAAAATAAAAATTATTAAAATATAATCTTATATTTAAAAACAAAATATATTAATAGGTCAAAAAATTTGGCATAAAGAGAAAATGGAAACTTAAAAATATAAAATTTCATATGGATCAGGACATAGAAATATTAAGAGAAATGTATCAAAAAGTAATTTATATACACCCTAGATTCATTAGATTTAATTAATCAAATATAAGCAGAACACGAATAAACACTTATAAAAGTCATAAAAACCAAACTAAAAGGGGACGTTAGACTACTAGTAACAAATAAAAATAATAATAGGTATAATTGTAACATTAAAATAGCAAATTAAGGGCGTAACAGTACAAGTAGCAGAGGCAAAATTGATGAATTTGAAACAAAATGCCAAGAACGCAAGTTTATTTATGTAAGAAATAGAAATTCAACTAAATAACTAAAACGTGTGTTTATAACAACGTAAACCCTGAAACAGCAAAACACTAAGCAACCCAAACAGCAGTAAAATTATAAAGAACTGCGACAATCAAAAAGTCAGAACAATAATAGAAGCAGGCAATTTCCTTGAAATGAATGATGCTGTAGCTAAATTTGTAAATACTACAGCTGTGTTCAGAAAAGTAGGAATGTAGTTGTCTTGCACAGAAACAGGAGAAAAAACAAGAAAAATGCAAAATAGCTGCAAAAATAAATGAAAATAAGAATTTGTACATATTTCTCATAATACTACACATGTTTTGGATAATACTTCATATTTGATTGCCTTCCACGGCTCAAAAACAAAATAAATTCTTAAATTCGTCTGTTCAGAAAAATAGGAATGGCTACTTAAACGTTAAAGAAAACAACAGGAACTTGATTAAATTAACCTAAGCCGGTTAATATTATTGGTTATAGTTAGTATTTTGTTGTATAATTTAAATGGCATTGTGCTGCCTAAGTAGCCCAGAGAGAAATCCTAAACTAACAATCAAACCAATTTAGAAAATTCAATTACATAACAAGTTAATTCAGTAATAATTCAATAATTCAGTGCAAACCTATTGTAGGCAAAACCACCAATAATTCAAATTCATTTGAAGTAGTCTCAATTATTCCAAACATGGCAATAGAATTGGCAATTGACACGATTCAGGAAAGATGGATAAAAAATAAAAGCTCACTATCATTTCAAAATAACATACATGGAAATAATAGGTTTATGTAAAAAACAGAACCAATATTTTAAATACAAGGACACCATATACTCACATATACTCACCAGCGTCATAGCCGACATAATTACCAGAACTACAACGACCATCTAGAATTATGACGAAATACTTTTTACTAAAATTTACTTAAATTAAAGAAGACATCCAAAACACACCCGACAACCTAAATTCATTTGACAGAATCATAAAGTTCACAATAGAGTTAGAAAATTACAACAAATTGACATATCTAGACGCATCAATACACAGAAGAGGAAACGAGCTAAAATTAAAATGATACAAAAAAAAAAACCAATTATATGTAAACTTTTTACAATAAAACTAAACATTAATGCAGGAAAATAATTCAAAATTCATAGCAGAGCAAATAGAAAATGGAACCTATACTTTGTCCAGCAAACGCAAAGGATACATACCATATGCTCGCTGATTCTACAAACACACGAGCACTCTAGCGCCGCCACTAGCCAATGAGTATATAAACCAAATTTGATGTCTGTATCTTAACAGAGTAGATAACTACTTTTTAAGAAAAACAGTTTTATGTAAATTCTCTAAATCCAACTCTATACATTTAAGTACATACCACACGAGTGTACATACCAAATTTGGTGGCTCTAGCTCTTATAGTCTCCGAAATCTGCGTGTTCATACAGACGGACGGACGGATTGACGGACAGACGGACATGGCTAGATCGACTCGGTTGTTGATCCTGATCAAGAATATATATTTCTTTATGGGGTCGGAGAAGCTTCCTTCTGCCTGTTACATACATTTTGGCGACTTTAATATACCATTTCATCACCCTATGGGTGTATGAATATCAGCTACAATTGTGAAGCGAAATTTCTTAGGCGTGACACTCCACTACCAAAAAAAATTTTAAATACATTGACTTGGTTTTGGGAATGAAATCTATGGATTTTAAAGGTCTACAAGTGCAAATGTGTTACAAAAACTAAGATGCCGTTTTAATGAATTCGGTGTGGACAACATACAAAAGATACATTTATTACCGACAGAGGAACAAATATGGTGAAAGCATTGAAGAACAATAAACGTCTAAACTGCAACAGCCATTTATTTTCGAATGTTAGAGATATGCAGAAAGACCGCGAAATATTTTAAAAAGGCTAGTTTGCAGCACCTTCTTCCCACCTCGCTAAAAAGCCAATGCCCATTACGGTGGAACACTAATTATTGGATGCTGAAGTCTATGCTCGTTAATTGGGGCGAAATAAACAATATTTTGAAAAACGAGAAGAAACGAGGCCAACGTATGTTGCATATTAATATAACAACATTACAAGGCCTTGTTAAGTTGTGTGGCAGTTTTAAAATCATCTTTAAAAAATTGAAACTCTGCAGCCCCCCATCGCTGTGTTATGTGTACCCGTCGATACATAGAATTAAGGCAAAAGCTGAGGATATGGATGCCATTGCAGAACTGAAAGCAAAGATTCTTTACAACGTTGATGAATTTTGGGTCGCCAATATAAGTATCTGGCATAAAGCTGTATTCTTTTTATATCCACCAGCGATAATATGCAACTTGAGGAGTTAGCCTTCATCAAAAGACCAATGAAGAAAACTGTGATAAATGTAAAGGCAAACCAAATCGAGGCTAAAAACTATACTATCGCAACATAGATCTGACTACAAAATTTGACAACACTCCAATGTACAAACAGAGGGCAAGGGCAAACATCGACTCCGTCAAAGTTTGTATACCCTTGCAACTTTTTTGTAACTCTTTCCTTTCCCATAGCCATCAAAGTGGAAAAATGTTTCATCTAAAAAGTCTAATGTTTGCGAAAGAACGGCCTACAATCTAAGCATTGGAAATAACAAAGTTATTAATCATAGTCACTGTTTTCCACCAATCGTTCCTACAGCAGCCCTATGATAAAGTCACCCGATCATTATCAAAATTGGCACAGTCATTAACAGGTTTATTAAACCAAGAAATGTTTAATTTGAAAGCAAAAGCGGCAAAACTAAGGAAGTTTTTTCGACCGATCGTTCCTATGGGAGCTGTATGATATAGTCACCCGATATTGATCAAATTTGGCACAGTCGTTAGTGGGTTAGTGGTTAATAAACTCACCAATATTAAATTTCATGACAAAACTCAGAAAATAAAGAAGTTATTAAGAAAAGCCACTGTTCGTGACTTTGCCGTTTGTATCCGAGTGAATCCGAGATATACAAACTGTGCAGTATATACAAGCCTACATGCAAAATTGCAGCTCTGTAGCTTCAAAGGTCTTGGAGGAGTTTGCGTTTATCCAGACGGACGTGGCTATTTGAAGTCAAAAACGCTTCCTTCTATGCGTTGCACACTTCTTAGCAATATTAATATATACTTTTTGCAACGGTATTAAAATTCAAAAACATAATGAATTCAAAATACCCAAAAAAAAAAAAAAATAAAAATTATTAAAATATAATCTTATATTTAAAAACAAAATATATTAATAGGTCAAAAAAATTTGGCATAAAGAGAAAATGGAAACTTAAAAATATAAAATTTCATATGGATCAGGACATAGAAATATTAAGAGAAATGTATCAAAAAGTAATTTATATACACCCTAGATTCATTAGATTTAATTAATCAAATATAAGCAGAACACGAATAAACACTTATAAAAGTCATAAAAACCAAACTAAAAGGGGACGTTAGACTACTAGTAACAAATAAAAATAATAATAGGTATAATTGTAACATTAAAATAGCAAATTAAGGGCGTAACAGTACAAGTAGCAGAGGCAAAATTGATGAATTTGAAACAAAATGGCAAGAACGCAAGTTTATTTATGTAAGAAATAGAAATTCAACTAAATAACTAAAACGTGTGTTTATAACAACGTAAACCCTGAAACAGCAAAACACTAAGCAACCCAAACAGCAGTAAAATTATAAAGAACTGCGACAATCAAAAAGTCAGAACAATAATAGAAGCAGGCAATTTCCTTGAAATGAATGATGCTGTAGCTAAATTTGTAAATACTACAGCTGTGTTCAGAAAAGTAGGAATGTAGTTGTCTTGCACAGAAACAGGAGAAAAAACAAGAAAAATGCAAAATAGCTGCAAAAATAAATGAAAATAAGAATTTGTACATATTTCTCATAATACTACACATGTTTTGGATAATACTTCATATTTGATTGCCTTCCACGGCTCAAAAACAAAATAAATTCTTAAATTCGTCTGTTCAGAAAAATAGGAATGGCTACCTAAACGTTAAAGAAAACAACAGGAACTTGATTAAATTAACCTAAGCCGGTTAATATTATTGGTTATAGTTAGTATTTTGTTGTATAATTTAAATGGCATTGTGCTGCCTAAGTAGCCCAGAGAGAAATCCTAAACTAACAATCAAACCAATTTAGAAATTCAATTACATAACAAGTTAATTCAGTAATAATTCAATAATTCAGTGCAAACCTATTGTAGGCAAAACCACCAATAATTCAAATTCATTTGAAGTAGTCTCAATTATTCCAAACATGGCAATAGAATTGGCAATTGACACGATTCAGGAAAGATGGATAAAAATAAAAGCTCACTATCATTTCAAAATAACATACATGGAAATAATAGGTTTATGTAAAAAACAGAACCAATATTTTAAATACAAGGACACCATATACTCACATATACTCACCAGCGTCATAGCCGACATAATTACCAGAACTACAACGACCATCTAGAATTATGACGAAATACTTTTTACTAAAATTTACTTAAATTAAAGAAGACATCCAAAACACACCCGACAACCTAAATTCATTTGACAGAATCATAAAGTTCACAATAGAGTTAGAAAATTACAACAAATTGACATATCTAGACGCATCAATACACAGAAGAGGAAACGAGCTAAAATTAAAATGATACAAAAAAAAAAAACCAATTATATGTAAACTTTTTACAATAAAACTAAACATTAATGCAGGAAAATAATTCAAAATTCATAGCAGAGCAAATAGAAAATGGAACCTATACTTTGTCCAGCAAACGCAAAGGATACATACCATATGCTCGCTGATTCTACAAACACACGAGCACTCTAGCGCCGCCACTAGCCAATGAGTATATAAACCAAATTTGATGTCTGTATCTTAACAGAATAGATAACTACTTTTTAAGAAAAACAGTTTTATGTAAATTCTCTAAATCCAACTCTATACATTTAAGTACATACCACACGAGTGTACATACCAAATTTGGTGGCTCTAGCTCTTATAGTCTCCGAAATCTGCGTGTTCATACAGACGGACGGACGGATTGACGGACAGACGGACATGGCAAGATCGACTCGGTTGTTGATCCTGATCAAGAATATATATTTCTTTATGGGGTCGGAGAAGCTTCCTTCTGCCTGTTACATACATTTTGGCGACTTTAATATACCATTTCATCACCCTATGGGTGTATGAATATCAGCTACAATTGTGAAGCGAAATTTCTTAGGCGTGACACTCCACTACCAAAAAAAATTTTAAATACATTGACTTGGTTTTGGGAATGAAATCTATGGATTTTAAAGGTCTACAAGTGCAAATGTGTTACAAAAACTAAGATGCCGTTTTAATGAATTCGGTGTGGACAACATACAAAAGATACATTTATTACCGACAGAGGAACATATATGGTGAAAGCATTGAAGAACAATAAACGTCAATAAAGTAAACATGTTGTAACATAGGTGTTGACCGGAATAATTGGATTTTTTTGAGGTTTAAGTGATCATTCTCAATCATACTCGTTGCAGTTCACAATGGGTTCACCAGCGTCACCAATAATAGCCGATATAATTATGGAAGAAGAGAAGCCACAACAAAAAGCTTTATATCCGTCACATATGTATGTTCCACAACTGTCGGAAAGATTAGACAAATCGGATTGCTTTGACACAGAACAGATAGCACATAAACCCAACGACACGTTACGCAGTATATTGAACAGGACAAAAAGCTAGATTAAAACAATGGACAAGAGCAACGTAGTTAATAAAATACACTGCGCGACAACCGATTAGCACACCCAATGCTTCCTACATTTGAAGCTTAATATCAGCCAATCGCGTGATCCTTTTGGAATGATTTTTGTGTCATTAAGACTTCACATATTTTTTAACAAAGAAAAATAATATTTAGGTTATTAACTTTATTAATAACGTTGTAAGAGAATATTATCTAAATTAATATAAAAAAACGACTTAAATTTTTGCGCCAACAGATTAGCACACCCACTCAAAAATGTCGAAATATGTAGAAAAATGGGCTTCGAACCGCATCACAAAATTTTTTATTGTTTATTCAATCTGTTTTACCTTATTTTTAAACAAAATTAATAATGTGTTGTGCCCCCACGGTTAAGTATGACCTCATACATCCTTTTGGGTAAAGAGTCATACAATTTTTGAATGTAGTCTAATGAAATGGTGCTCCAGGCATTTTTAATACCTTCTATTAGCTCTATTTCAGTTGTATATTGTCTTCCTGATTCGTATAATTTTCGTGCGAGCCATCCCCAAACATTTTCAATAATGTTCAGATCAGGCGAGTATGGGGGCCAATTTAGCAAAGGTACGTTTTGACGTCCAATCCACGACTTTACAACTCTGGACGTATGAATAGGTGCGTTATCCTGCTGGAATTTCCACTTCAAGGGTCCAAAAATGTCCTTTATTGCAGGAAAATTCGTTTGCCATACCCCATTGTATGCTGTGGCATTCATTCGACTTGTCAGAAATTGAAGTTCTATGGTTCCATAATAGGTAATTGCTCCCCACACCATGATACCACCAGCACAGCTGTGCAATCGATCTAAAACAAGCTCTTCCTTTCTAAAATCGTGAAAGTAGTACGAATAGCCATCCGGACCCTCTAAATTAAATTTTTTCTCATCCGAAAAGACAACAAGTCGCCACTCCTTAGTCCAGGTCATATTCGATCGACAAAATTCAAGCCGCTGAATCTTTCTATTTGCGTTTAGAGGTGTTTTTTTTTTTAAATTTAAGGCGTTTTATGTATTTCGCGTTTTTAATAATGCGTTGCACAGACTTTTTAAGTCCGCACACTCGACTTAAAACCAGATTATTGCTTAATTTTAGCTGCAGAGTCTCGTGAGTAGACGCGTTCCTCAGAATCAGTCGCTTGTCAGCCTCTGTTATTACTGAAGAAGGCCGACCTTTCATGTTTTTCCCATAAGAGTGTTCGTTTTTCAAAAATGAGGTAATAACTTTACGGCTGCGCTTTATATTTTTCGATATTTGTGAGATTGAAAGTCCACACTCTATGTAAGCCTTTATTCGACCTTTTTCTGCCTCATCTAACTGCTTTGCTTTTCCCATAATTAAGTTATTTCGATTTATTCAATTCAAAATTGATCAAATTAAATAATAAATCTCTTTAAGTAGTGAGATCCGACAGCTTTCACACAAAAATCCACACTAAAAGGGAAGTGTGCTAATCGGCTGTCGCAGAAAAAAGGCATGATTTTTTCATCTATTTCTAAGAAAAAATTAAGACTAACTAACGGTAAACTTCCAGAGCATGCTATTTGCTTTTATACAAAGTACAAATGCAGAAGAATGATAGAAAAATATAAAGAGCATGATAGAGATTTACAGTTACTTGTTATTTATATTTTCTCTGAGAGGTAACAGGGTGTGCTAATCGGTTGTCGCGCAGTGTATATATTCTTGATCAGCACGACGAGACGAGTTCAAATCGCCATGTCCGTCCGTCCGTCCGTCCGTCCGTCCGTCCGTCTGGATCAACGCAAACTCCTCCTACACCGTTGGAGCTACAGAGCTGAAATTTTGCATGTAGGCTTGTATATACTGCAGGCGTTGTATATCTCGGATTCAGCCGGATCGGATCACTATATCATATAGCTCCCATATAAATGGCAAAGTCACGAACAGTGACTTTTCTCAACAACTTCGTTATTTTCTTAGCTATTGTCGTGAAATTTAATATTTGTGAGTTAATTACACATATAAACGACTATGCCAAGTTTGATCGGGTGACTATATCATATAGCTCCCATAGGAACGATCTTTCGAAAACAGTGACTTTTGTCAATAACTTCGTTACTTTTAACGCGATTGCTTTCAAATTAATTATTTGTCAGTTTAATATATCTGTTAATGACTGTGCCAAATTTGATAAAGATCGGCTAACTATATCATATAGCTCCCATAGGAACGATCGGAGGAAAACAGTGACTTTGATCAATATCTTCGTTCTTTCCTATGCTAAGATTTTAGGCCGTTCTTTCGCAATATTAGCCTTTTTAGATAAAACGTTTTTCTACTTTAATGGCTATAGGTAAGGAAAGAGTTACCAAAAAAGTTGCAAGGGTATACAAACTTTGACGCGGTCGAAGTTATCCCCGGCCCTCTGGTTTTATTCTCCCACTTGTCGCATGCACGTACAATTTTAATAATGGAATAATGGGAAAAGTAGGCAGGTTGACGAAGAAATAAATTACCACAATGGAAACTGAGTTTCGGCAGAACTACACCCCTTGTCGACAAGCTAGTGTCGGAAATGTACAGCGTACCAGCCGATATCCAGCTGCTTCATGACCAGCCAAGACTATACGTTACCCGTTACAGAAGTTCTATTTACAATAGGCAAAACCAGACTCAAGGTCAGCAACCTCTTAATGAAACACACCTTCCATGAAAATGATTTTCTCATCCCAGGATTCCACTCCCAATACAAAAATGGCAGCTTAAGATAAGATACGATAAGAAAATAGAAAATCTGAAATCCAATTCCAACTTGGAAAGCAAATGGGTTTATTGGTGGATATTACAGTGGATAGTACAGACGGGTTTTTAGCCAACCAAATTTAGTAGCCGACATTATTGGAGTTAGCCAAGCTCTAGGTATATAGGTTTAGTGTTATATTAAGGGTAATAGCTTGTGAATATAACTCAATACTAATTCATTCAGCTCATAAACCAATTCAAATAAGAAAATTACTCTATTAGCAATAAATAGCCCATAGACCAATTCAAATAACAAAATTGTGTGGAGGTGTTGTAATAGTTGTAAGTTGCAATAACTAACTATTTAATTTGGAAGGCCATGCCGACCAATTCAGGCCCAAGCTCTCTCGATCCCCAGGGCTCTCAGTGGCCCCCCTAAAAGAAAAAAGTGGCAATACGCCGAAAATAACAAAACCAATAGGGAAAACAAAAGAAATGGAATGTCAAACCCAAACAGAGGACAATTTCCGCATCATCGAAAAGTACTTCTATACCTTCTACGGGGATTGAGTCCTCGGTGGGTATGAGTACACCGGGGGTATTCTTCACTGAGGCTGTTAATAGAACCTGCTAGAACCAGCCCTAGGGTATCCTCTAGAGAGGTTTAGAGCCCCTATTGATATGATTTAACCAAAACAAGACCTTGTTTATGACGTTCACAAAAAACTGCGTGCACGAACAACATCGTGCCTAATGTGCATCTGAAACTTCATCAATCGGAGCGGGACCCCAAGAGAAATTTACAGCGACAATGGCACTAACTAACGAAAAGAAAATCAGCGACAAAGCGAAGACGATCAACTTCAACGCCGTGCATCCGGCGTTTGATGACATCAAATGAAAATTTTATCCATCAGCCGCTCTCCATATGGGAGCGTGGGAGCGACTTGTTCGTTCCGTCAAGACTGTAATCTACGCAATCTGTCCACTCTGGGAAGTGGAATTCGTCCTAAATTCCAGGCCCCTGGCCGCAGAAATCCGCTAACTACCCAGCAGACCCGACGCAGCCACCATATCACTCATTCTCCCTCATTTTCTCTCTTATACTTATAACCCAGCCTACGTGCTGGGAAATTAACCGTTGCATCTTGCGCTTTAAGCTTGCATGTTAGGTTCTATGCTTCTTACTAAGCGGCGGACAAAACAGTTTGTCGCACACACATTAGAATTAGAAATACATACAGGTGGAAGAAATAAACGAAGTATCACGTGAAAAGTGAAGTATTTTCTTGGGCCTGCTAAGACATCGAATTCTATAAATTACTAGCTGTACCCTGCCACGTTTGGTTGTGGCATATTGTCAGTGCACGCATAAAAATGGGGCACACCACGGCATCACGCAAATGATTATATCCTCGGTGAGAAGTTTCGTCTGATTCAAACTGACAAAGAGCAAACGTTGTTTCAACTTTCTACACTTTTTATTTGTTTCTACACATTTCACTGTATCTACCATCTTCAGATTGAAGTGATATCCATCGGCACCATCCCAAAAGATAATTGGATACTGCAAAGCATCGTAATAACGGTGAGTTTCAGCGACGTTTGTCAAATGATTGTTCCTAGATGGAGGATAATATCTCGACAATCCCCACTTATAGTTAAAGCATTTTTCTCCTGACACAGGTTTTTCAGTCGATGTTTTGTCTGCATGGATGAAAATTTTGTGAGTATCCGAGGGCATCATAGCAAGTGTTGTTTTGAACAAACGCACTAAATGGAACGAAATGATGGACCTCCTTACGGAGGTATGTTCTCTAGATCGTGCATTGGCTTCGTCTCTATCACCACCAATGAAGTACATTTGCAGAAATTTACGTTGACTATCTGGGAAAGGGAGCAAGGCGCAAGCGTTGTGATTGATAATATTTCCTAAGGTTTGATAGGAAATGCTTCAATTCAGTAGTGGATCCAGAAAGTAGAGCACGCAGTGGCTCTGGTGCTGCTTCAAGTTGAGGTAATTTGATTTTGCCGCCAGCACAACACAAGAGGCTTTTACACCAGTTTTACGATACGAAAACATTACTTGTTTTTCTTACATCAGGTAAATCTATTTAAAGCCTATTCACACAGTAATTTGATACAATGCACTATGGTCTGGATGTCGATTTTTTTGGCATTAACTACAGTTTGAATGCTAGAGAGTTGAAATTTTGCAAGCATGCTGGAAATACTAAAAGAAAATTTCAATTTTTTTTTTTTGGAATTGCACCATGGCTTTACCGCGATTTGTCGAAAACTATAAAATTTGACCCGATTGCATACTTTCAGGCTGCATTTTTAAATATTCGGAACTGTTTTGACCAATTAATAATTATAAACATGCACAAAATAGATAGTTTATAATTTTTTTCGTATTCCAGATGGTTATGGTTGACTTTAGTGTAGATCCATTCTGATACAGATTTTATTTCGCGATTGTTGCTGCACCAAATATCGATGAGTTCTTTATAACAAAATTCGAACTTGCCTGAATATTATCAAATTAATGGAAAAGGGGGAAAAACGGGGCGAAGGCATTAGTTTGCGATCAAACTGCTGACTTTTTGTCAGCAGGTGTCAGCTCGTTAGTTCTATTCCACGAAACACAGAGAACGCAAAACAATTTTCTAAAAAAATACACATTTATTGGACATTACACAACACTTAAATCCTAAGACTACACATAAAATAAATATATACATTAAAAACTACATACATTGATGTATATTTTCCATATTTTAAATTATTTTTATGTGCAAAATTCCACAAATGGTGGCACTTTAAACTTTAGGTTTTTTTTTCACTTTCCAAATGTCGATTACGCACAAAGCACATGTCTGACTTTGAGACCCTGTTACGAACCCAGGGATGCCATTAAAATTTTTTTTTTTATGGATATTTTGTGCTCAAGGTATCTACTTTCATAATCAATTACCAAAACCGCCGAATCTTTTCATGAAAATTTGGACTTTATGCCAAAAAAATCGACATCCAGACCATAGTGCAATGCATATGAGGCAACCAAAGCATGTTTGTAGTATACATTTAGGGATAACGTTAGGCCACATACTTTTAGGGATAGATTATAAGTACATTTAAGTACCGTTAAGGACACTAGCCATAAAACTACATGTATTTGTCTACAATAATAAATACCTGGCTTGCGGACCAAAATAAATCAATTCAAGTCAAACCTTGCCTTCGAACAACAGCAGCAAAACCAACAGCTGTAGAACTACGAGCAGAAGCAGCAATAAAAACAAAAACATAAATCGTTTGATCTTATGTTTATAAGCCAGAGTGCCGGGGCTAACTTCGACCCCGTCAAAGTTTGTATACCCTTGCAACTTTAGTAACTTTTTCCTTACCTATATCAATCAAAGTGGAAAAACATTTTATCTAAAATCTTAGCATTGGAAATAACGAAGTTATTAATCAAAGTCACTGTTTTCCACCAATCGTTCCTATGCGAGCCATGTGATATAGTCACCCGATTTTAAACAATGGGTTACCCATGCACCCATATCACTCATTCTCACTCCCAGCCTAGAAGAAACAAACGAAGTATCGCGTGAAAAGTGAAGTGTTTTCTTGGGCCTGCTAAAACATCGAACCTTAGCGCCAAACTCAACAATTAGGTATGTATACTTTTCATGCGTTGACCAAAATTAATATACCTTTTTTGCAAGGGTATAAAAATACAGCTAAAACTGAAAGCAAGGTAGCTTATATTGGACCATCGAAGCCGGGTCCCCTCTACGTCTGGAGTATTAAGTGCTTCTATACAACTCCGTACTGAAACCCATCTGGACTTACGGTGCCATATTATGGGATAATGGGAAAGTACCAGCAACGTTGAAGTCATGCAAAGAGCGCAGTCAACGATTTTGCGAACAAAAAAAACTGGATTCACAACCAAAGGCTCTTTGCAATTCCCTTACGCGAGCTATTAATTCTCTTAAAATAAATGACAGACCAACCCATTAAGTGATTAGGGCCGCCTCCAGTATCCCAGGATTTAGCTTAAGTACTAGACTGAGAAAAATATTTCTTGTTAGGCTCTAAGTTAAGACTAAATTCAACAAATATATTACATGTTAAAATACAAATTTTGTTGTAGTTGAACGATAGATGCATGCATTCCATCCAAAGTCAAAAGAGTAAAAAAATTTTTTTTTTTCTATTATTATTCTTAACGAGTGTGGCAGTGAATATTTTGTTCCTGTAAATAGCGGATGTGATCGTTGTAAGTTGTACGCGAAATTGTGTCTGCAACAAAATTATTTATCCTACCTAGGTATTGCGTAGTTTGCTTCAAAACAATCCATGAAATTTATCTAATATAAATAAATTATGCATTTATCCATACATACAATGACAAACAAGTAAAAAATGAATAAGTAAGTCGTCTTGCCGACTTAGATATACCATACACAGTTAAACAAATATTTCAAATTTATAATAACAAATGCATTTACATATTTAAACCAGAGGGTCGGGGCTAACTTTGACCGCGTCAAAGTTTGTATACCCTTGCAAGGGTAAATGGTCTAAGGTTTGCGAAAAAACAGCTTAGGAAATAACGAAGATATTGATCAAAGTCACTGTTCACCACCGATTGTTCCTATTGGAGCTATATGATAGTCACCCGATCTTAATCGAATTTGGCACAGTCATTAATAGTTATGATAAACTGAGAAATAGAAATTTTTGTGGCAATTGCTTTAAAAGTAACGAAGTTATTGACCAAAGTCACTGTTTTCGACCGATCGGTCCTATGGGAGCTATTTGATATAGTCACCCGATCTTGATCAAATTTGGCACAGTCTTTTGTTAGTGTAATAAATTCATAAATATTTAATTTCACGACAATAGCTCAAAATAACGAAGTTATCCGTCCCGTCTGAATCCGACATATACAAACTGTGCAGTATATACAAACCTATATGCAAAATTTCAGCTCATTAGCTCTTACGGTCTAGGAGCAGTTCTCGTCGTGCTTGTTGTAATATAATAATAATCTGTTACTAGTTTGGATTCGATGAATCAAAACTTCCCTTGCCACAATTAGATTAGACGACGTTAGTAGTTTTCAATTTATTATGCGTCCGTCGCATTCGAGTTCTCTTATAGTGTGTAATACAAAGTAAAATGTAAAGGGAAACGCAAGAAGAGAGCCATCAGTGATGCTAGATTGAACTCTCTTTGAGCTTGCGATATATCAATAGTTTAGCTATTTAACCCAATGGTTAATATTTCAGAATAATTAAATTAATGAATGTAAATTCAGGAGTGCTCATCCAACATGCTTCCCCTGATGAAAGAACCAACTTTCAAATAAATGATTCTGGAAGCGGAGCGATCTTGTGAATTGGCCTTTTGAAGATTCCTTTTGCAGTCCTAAGTTCGACTACTCGAATTTTGTCATCAGGTCCGGCATTTACAGACACTACTCTTGCTAAAGGCCAATGTTGAGCCGGCACCTTGTCTTCATGTACTATAACTAGTTGTCCCAAGGCCACATTTGCTTTTCCGTAAATCCATTTGCGTGGGTGCTATTGGCCTTTAGTTAAGGATAGCTTCCACATCCGAGAACACAGTGAGTAGTTCCTCGAAAGTAAGAGATGCGTTTGAAATATTCTTCAGAGCCAGTGTCTTCGCTGATTTTACTGACGCTTCCCAGAGGCCGCCAAAGTGTGGAGCTCTAGGTGGAATAAAGCAAAAGTGAAATCCTTTAATTGAACTATATTTTTTTTTTATTTTTTTTTTTTTTTTTAAATTATTCGTTATCCACAATCGTTTCCTTTATCCCCGACGGAACTACTTTTTAGTATTGCTTCATCAGGGGGAAACTCGACCTACGTCGGGGTTCGAACTCGAGAACAACAGAATTGTAGATTTAGTAGGTCTCCACTGAGCCAGTGGAACTACTGAAAGAATTGTCGTTTGGTAAATGGTTCTTGGTGGTCACAAATGTATCGAAATGTAAAGATGTCACTGCTGGGCATCCACGTCATTCCAGAGTTTTGGTAGTGTCTTGATCTTCCATGGCGATAAATACTTCGTCCTCTGAAGTTTTCGTAATTTCCTTGCAGTTGCTACTAAATTTTGTAAGATGCAATCCAGCCTGTGCTAAGATGTCTACTGTATCTTTTTTAATGTGTTAAAGCTCGGTTACGCTATCAGCTCCGGTTAGCAAGTCATCCACATATAAGTCGTTGCGTAATGTTTTAGCTTCTATAGGATGATCATGTGAATACAAATCGACAATATGGTGAACGCCTCTGATAGCTAAGAAGGGTGCAGCTGACATGCCATATGCCGCGGTGTTGAGCTCGTAAGTTTTTAGTTCTTCTGTTTTTGTTGGTCGCCATACAATGCGCTGAAATCTCCGGTCTCTTGGATCTATTGGCTATGTCGCCTGTAAGTGCATACCTGTTCAGACGAAATGATAGAAATGTTATAAATAGGTCTTGTTGAATTGTGGGGCCAATCATTAACAGCTCATTTAATGATTTTCCCGATGATGTTTTAGCCGAAGCATCAAACACAACGTAGTAACGCTTTGCGGACGCAACATGCAATGATGAGGTATGTAATAATGCGGTTCGTTCTGGCTCGCAACAGGTTTGAGATACATCTGGCCAAGTTTTATATACTCGTCGAATCCTAATTTCTCTGGGGGTTCCTTAAATGGAAATCGAACTTGGAGTCTTCCATCCAATTTTACAATTGTATTTTTACAAAAATGGCTTTCGCATTCCTGTTCTTCTTTGGTTTGCCGGTTACCAACAAACTCACAGTCCTCAATTTCCCAAAATCTTTTAACTAGAAGATCAAGTGATGGGTTGACGTGTACCAATAAACATTGTTGTCGATGCCTTTCGTGTGTGGTTTCCAAATTTCCACCAACTATCCATCCATATTCCGTGTTGATTAAATATGGCATGTTTTCGCCCAAGCCTTGCTGACCATCGAGGATTGCTGCAAACAGCCCATTCGTGTTTATTAAAATGCGTATCTTGTGGGGCTCGTTGAAATACGGATCGGCTAGATTGATATCCGTAGGTATGGACCAATTTGATGTATCGATATGCTCGTGTGGTTGCTGAGCACAAATTTTCTTAATGACGGCAAAGTTGGCGGACCACGTAAATGATGAATGCCTAGAACGTATTGTGGCAAACGCATTGTGTTTAATGCCTTGACTGCTTTCGGTAATGCCGCTGAATTCTTGAGATACACGAGTCCTATCCAAATTTAGCCGCTTGGCAGTCTCTTCTGTAATAAAATTAAGTTCAGAACATGAATCTAAAAGTGCCCGTACAGTATATAATTGGCCAGAATTATCCATTATGTGAACCAATGCTGTAGGAAGCATCCCCGTTTTATCAGTGTTCGGTTATAACGAAGTGCTTTGTGAATTAGTTATTGGATTAACAGATTGAATCGATGATGATACGTTTTTTATCGGGGTGGGGCCGAGCTTTGCTTTTCGTCGTAGACGCCTTTGGTCTCTCCATCAACCTTTGTAAGAAGTATGTGAATCATGATGTTATTCATTATTTCCTCAGTTGATCCTAGTGTAAGAAGTGATCCGCGTATAGCGTACGCATTATCGATGAGCTTCTGCAAAAGTCTTGCTTCTGGTTGCTTGACTAATGGTAAATTGAACAGACTCGATATACAATCAAAGATTACAAAGATTAGAACGTCGTTGTTGTAGCGAGCTTCTAATCTTGACCAAGCTTGACTGTAGTTTTGTTCGGTGACTTGGAACGACTGCACAACCTCCAGTGCAGGTCCTGATAAACATTCGAGAAGATAATTTAACTTATCAGTTGTTGGCATGTGGGTATCGTTGTGAATTAGATTCAGGAAAGACGATTTGAATCTCTTAAACGCTGAATATTTACCATCGAAACTGGGTAATTTCAGTTTAGGTAATCGTTGACTGTGAACCACTGTAGGAGACATTGAAGAACTCATAAAACTCATATCCGATGTGTTTACTATTCCCGTTGAACGTTTCCTTTGTAAAAGAGACAATAAATGTACCTTGACCTTTATGTACATTTCTTCTAAATCGCTCTGTATCAATTACGAACAAATTTTCAATTTGTGTTTGAATGTGAGTAATTTGCCTATAATGATATTCAAGTATTTGAAGTCTGCAATCTAGTGTATCGGCATCTTCTTGGTCGCTAGTAGCAATGATCTTCATGTAAAGTTCGAATATGATTTTCAAATGGGTCCGCTGGGATCTAAGATTTGCCCATAATGCTTCAATAAACGCCAGCAACACCTCCAAGTAGCAGAACCAACGCGAATGTTGAATAGTTATACGTGTAAGTTCGCAAACTTAACGGTTTTTTGATGTACAGTTTGCGCAGGCACTCACGCTTGTTTGTGTTCGATATGTAAAGAGTGGAATGACAAACGACGACAATATACCTGTTCGGTTTTCTCTTATTGGACATGTGCGAGTACAGTAATTGTTTGATTGAATACTTGCGGTTTTATTCCAATGACTTTACTGCAGTATGTGGAGAGTTTAACGTGGTATCATATGCATTAATGATGTCGACTTTTCTTCCTAGATGTCCCAACGGGTGTTTGATGATTGATTGCCTCTTGCAATCCCTTTCCGGAAACTTGTGGTAGCTTAAGAAGTTATGAAACAACGAGTCCAACTTAGTTGCAATTGAACCAAAACTCATTTAACAGCAAGTTTCTGGTCCTGTCACGGTCGCCAAAATGTTAGCCAATTTCTCGGCCATAATAATAATCTGCTACTAGTTTGGATTCGATGAATCAAAACTTCCCTTGCCAATAATTAGATTAGACGAGTAGTAGTTTTCCATTTATTATGCGTCCGTCGCATTCGAGTTCTCTTGGTGCAGTAAATTCTTAAATTCTTATATGCTACGAGAGAGTGTAATACAAAGTAAAATGTAAAGGGAAACACAAGAAGAGATCCAACAGTGATGCTAGATTAAACTCTCTTTGAGCTTGCGATATATCGATAGTTTAGCTATTTAACCCAATGGTTAATATTTCAGAATAATTAAATTAATGAATGTAAATTCAGGAGTTCTCCTCCAACAGTGCTGATCAAGCACATATATACTTTATATGGTCGGAGATGCTTCCTTATATGCGTTGCTGACCAAAATTAATATACCTTTTTTGCAAGGGTATAAAAAATTCTGTTCACATGCACAGGGTATCGCAACCAATTGGTTTGAATCAATTGCTATAATATTAGCTTCTCGAACAAGTCGCAACGTTGATTGCTGTACCAAAAACGCTCACCCGAATTGATCGTTCGTAAAATTCGATTTAAGACAAATGAATAAACCCTATGATTTAAAATCTTACAAATAAATTAGTAAGATTTATTGACCTGAAGCCCCGCTAAAACCCAGTTTTGGTTTATTAAATTTAGATTAGCACATTTTTTTCTATTACCTTAATCAGCAAAATTTAAATGCAGATTTCTTTATTGAAGTTTTATTTATAAAAATACTTTATTTTGAAAAAGACAAATAATCTTATAACTTCCATACTTCATTGTTAGTCTAATAGATTGGTTGTCGTTTGGAACAGTCAGTCTCATGATCTATGTAAATACATTGAATATTTCTGTAGGAACCGGTGATGAGGTACCGATAGACAACAAAAGAACCAGAAGCGGTCATCGTTTCTGAAGCCAGTTCGTAGGGCTAGGCCGGCATAACCTAATAATAAATGACGTCAGTTTCATGATCTATGTAAATACATTGAATATTTCTGTAGGAACCGGTGATGAGGTACCGATAGACAACAAAAGAACCAGAAGCGGTCATCGTTTCTGAAGCCAGTTCGTAGGGCTAGGCCGGCATAACCTAATAATAAATGACGGTCACACGGGACTTCTAAGTTTGCAACGAAAGCGAGCACACGCCTCGGGACAGACCTGGAGCCAATTTCTTTTCTTTTTTATATCAAAGCCATAATATTCAATTGTCAAACTAACAGCCAATAAAAACCCGTAAAATAAATACCACATTTCTCAAGCAGGAAATTCTGAAATTTCATTTTTTGTTGTAACTTTCTTCAGGTGTTTCGAATGAGTTTCTTGTCGGTTTAATCAAATTAGCGAAGAAAAGTGAATCGCGTTAAGCATTCGATCGTGAGACATGGTTGTTTGAGTCTCAGATTGTTCACCCTACGGTGATGATCCAAAATGTGGGCCATGCAAAATCTTTTGATGAAGGCTAACTCCTCAAGTTGCATATTTATCCCTGGTGGATATAAAAAGAATACAGCTTTATGCCAGATACTTATATTGGCGACCCAAAATTCATCAACGTTGTGAAGAATCTTTGCTTTCCGTTGTGCAATGGCATCGATATCCTCAGCTTTTTCCTTAATTCTATGTATCGATGGCAACACATAACACAGCGATGGGGCTGCAGAGTTTTAATTTTTTAAAGATGATTTCAAAACTGCCACTCAACTCAACAAGGGCTTGTAATGTTGTTATATTAATATGCAACATACTTTGGCCTCGTTCGTTCTCGTTTTTCAAAATATTGTTGATTTCGCCCCAATTAACGAGCATAGACTTCAGCATCCAATAATTAGAGTTCCACCGTATTCGGTGAGCTCTGCAGTGGCTGCAAACAAATTGTCTAACAGTTTCGACGTCTATTGTTCTTCAATGCTTTCACCATATTTGTTCCTCTGTCGGTAATAAATGTATCTTTTTTATAAAAAGGCATCTTAGTTTTTGTAACACATTTGCACTTGTAGACCTTTCAAATCAATAGATTTTATTCCCAAAACCAAGTCAATATATTTAAAATTTTTTTTTGGTAGTGGAGTGTCATGCCTAAGAAATTTCGCCTTACAATTGTAGCTGATGCACCATCATTTTTTACAGTGTCTATTATTTCATCCTTAACTTTATTTTTATACCATACACCCATAGGGTGAAATGGTATATTAAAGTCGCCAAAATGTATGTAACAGGCAGAAGGAAGCTTCTCCGACCCCATAAAGTATATATATTCTTGATCAGGATCAACAAACCAGTCGATCTAGCCATGTCCGTCTGTCCGTCAATCCATCCGTCCGTCCGTCCGTCTGTATGAACACGCAGATCTCGGAGACTATAAGAGCTAGAGCCATTAAATTTGGTATGTAAGCTCGTGTGGTATGTAAATGTATAGAGTTAATTGGAATTTTGGCCACGCCCCCTTATGCTCCCAGAATTAACATAAAACTGTTTTTCTTAAAAAGTATAACAGATAGAGATATCAAATTTGGTTTATATACTCGTTGGCTAGTGGCGGCGCTAGAGTGCTCGTGTGTGAGATGGCATATGGTATAAGGCATGTTAAAGCAATTTAATAGACATACATTTAGTTTTCGAAATTTTAAATATTTGTTTCACCTGGTGTATACTTAATTTTTCTCAATGGCAGACTTTTGAACATGTCGTGATACTGTTGTGGGATCCGGTAGTAAGTCCTCGACATCCACATTTTATGAAAAACTTGACCAGTTTTAAAAAGCCAGCAGCTTCAGCCTTATCCAATGTGGATGTTATTTTTAGGCATTGTGGTTGCTTTGCTGTTTTGCAACAGCCATGCCTAGCCAAATTGGATGTCTGATTCGCCGTGAATTTCAGAACAGCACAGCAAGTGCGGCAAAATACGAAATTTGGCAATATCAGACCTAATTATTTCCGAAAATATCGACCAAATCGCACTGCGTCCTTTTCGTTTGGTGGACAGAGTAAAGTTTCCATTTTCGATTTGCTCTGTTAAGAACTGCGAATTAATTTCCTCCATTTTTCCCAAGAACTTATATTTTTTGTTTTGGCGATGACAAAAATTCGATAAATAATTCATATAGTCAATCACACACAATCGACAAGTGTGATTGTGAGCAAACAGCAGATGATAAATCCTATGAACAAAACAAAAATCTTTAGTCACTCCCATTTGCCTAAGCAAAAGATTCGTTTCGATCAATCAAGTTGTAGAATGAATGAACTACTACTAGCAATACTTTTATGAGCGTTCGTGAGCGTTCAATTCAAACCGGTACAGCTCATTCACTCAATACATAGGACCGCATGGAACAAAATCAATCAAAATTGAGTGCAGAAATTACAAATGTTCAAAGAAGTATGGATAATATTTGTGCTTTAGATCAGGGCAGTCATGATCCGCGGGTTTTTATCACGGTGGGCATATTAGACCGCACAGTTAGTGGACTGTTAGACTCGCGGGCTGGAGTAGGTTGTATTGGTGGTGATTTGGCCAAACAATTAATATCCAGCGGAATGTCATACAAGAAGCTCAAAGTGAAAACGCAGACAAATATTTCATATAATGGGCAAACAAAGGAAATTTAAATATATTTAGATTTAATTTTATAATTAGAATTATAATTAGGCATCGATTTCTAAAGGACATTCGAATTGTTACCATCTCTCAACACAGCAGAGTTAGATCTAACATAAGTTAAGTCACCAGCAGATAGGGCAACTAAAAAAGGTTATCAATCAATTCCCATCTTTTGCTCAAGAAGGTTTAGTGAAAACTAATCTAATTTCGGGGAGTTAAGTTCTCGGGAAAAAACAACTTTCACTGTGCCGGGTAGGTCAATTTTAAGTTATGCCTGTAATATGCTGCTCAAACAATGTCTAGATTGATGGATAATGTGGTGGCAGCTAAATTAAGGAACGAAGTCTTTGTTTATCTTGATGACCTCTTTATCGTTTCCGACACCTTTGAATGTCATTTAGATGTTTAACGAGAATTGGCTTTATGTATAACGAGGGCTGGTTTGACAATAAATATCGGTAAAAGCAAATTTTGCATGAAGCAGGTTAAATATCTTGGCCATACAGTTGGAGAACAATATCCTAAGGCACTGGTGCCTTGAAAATTTTAGGGCTTATGTGGAAGGCCATGAATTTACCATCATCACCGACCATGCTTCTTTAAAATGGTTAATGACCCAAACGGACCTTAGTTCTCGTCTAGCAAGATGGGCCTTAAAATTACAGGGCTATACTTTCAAGATCGAGCTTAGGAAAGGAAAGCTCAATTGGTCCCAGACGTGCTGTCTCGTGCACATAGTGAGGAAATAGCAGCGATAAATTCAGAAGTTGGATTATATGTGGATTTGGGCTCAGAGCACTTTAGGTCAAAAAGCTATTTAGAATTATGTGATCGCATTAAAGGCATGAAACAGTCACCTCCAGATCTTAAAGTCATAGAATGTGAAATTTGCAAAACAACAAATCTCAAAATTTTATAAAGCGTCCACTGATATGAAAGACGCCGGAATCACAAAGAGTCTTCCAAAAATTGTACGTAGATTTTCTAGATCCGTATCCGCGATCAAGGCCGGAGCATATTGGTATTGTTATCGTTCTAGATCACCTGACGCTGGGATGCAGCTGCGAAAGTCAACGGCACGTCATTGAACGACGTATTGCTAAAAGGCCCGGACATACTGGCATCTCTAGTTGGCGTGCTAATACGTTTTCGAGAGCGACCAGAAGCAATAGCTGGTGACATAAGTGAAATGTTTAACAAGTAAGAGTGTGCCCAGAGGACCAGACGGCTTAGAAGTTTCTATGCCGTAGTGGAAACCCGGCTAAGGCGGCAGAAACGTACGTGATACAGGTTATGACATTCGGCGCTTCCTGCTCACCGGCCTTAGCTAATTACATAAAGAATCGTAACGCAGAGCAGTTCAGAATGGAATCTCCAAGAGCTGTTGCAGCCAATTGCAGAAATACGTTCGTCGACGCCTGGCTCGAGTCGACAGGCACCGACGACGAGATGGCGGAGTTGGCATTGGAGGTGCAGAGAATTCACTTGAAGGTGGATTCAACATGAGGCGCTGGACCTCGAATTCAGCGAGCGTAGTGAGTGCGCTAAAGAATCAGGAAGGAGACGTGCCTAGGGAAGTGGGATACTTAAAAGAAACGCAATATAAGGTTTTAGGCGTGTGATGGCTGCCTGTAACAGATCAACTTACGTATGGAGTCAAGTTGGAGTTCCTGAAAGAGCATCGAAAGACTATCCCACCAAAAGAACTGTGCTAAGTGTAGTTATGTCAATTTTTGACTCACTTGGATTGCTTGGCTTTTTCACTGTTCGTGCTAAAATTATTTTGCAGAATATCTGGCGAGCAGGAACGGATGAGTCTCTTTAGGAAAAGGAACAAGAATACTGAAAAATTTGGGTGAAGCTGTTACCCAAAATCAACGAAGTGAGGATTTCAAGGTGCATGCCGTGCAAGCGCTTGTGTGCCTGCGAGCAGAAGTGGATGGAATAGTCCACTGCTCCCTTGTAGCGTCTAAGACACGAGTGGCCCCTTGAAGCCAGTATCAATACCATGGATGGAACTGACTGCTGCTGTTTTAGGTTTACGGCTGACGAAATTCATCGAGCCAGAACTCTCAGTAACAGTATGTCAGCGTATTTTCTGGACGGATTTAAAGGAAGTTTTACGCTGGATTAGATCAGATGCCCGCAAATACAATATGTGGCATTGCGTGTTGGAGAAATTCTGGAAGACTCTGTACGATCTTGGCGATGGTGGGTGCCCATGGCACAAAATGGACAAAGATGCCAGACATGACCGTGAATTCAAGGTGGTTTGGTTGACCCGAGATTCTTGTATGAACAAGAGACACAATGGCCTACCATGGAGCAGAGCCCGAGCAAGACGAGTGAAAGTATCTTGTACCACCAGGAGAAAGTCAAAAAGAACTCTAGTTTGGCTTGCATCACACCTGATCCGGAACGATTCGGAACGTTGCAAAAGCTACGGGCGGTGCAAAAGCGAATTCTAAACTTTTTGCAAGGTATATGTGAGAGGCCTTGCGGAGAACAATTGAGGAACATTTTGCCTATAAATGTGGAAACCGATGCAGTTTTTATTCGTGCATGCCAAGAAGAGGAGTTTCCAGAAGAGATCAGATGCTTAAACCAAGGACATATCACAACAAATAAAAAAAGTAAGCTATTTAAGTGCACCTTACCTGGACGAGTTAGGAGTGCTACGTATCAAAGGACAAATCGACAGAATTGAAGGCGTAGATATGGACACTAAACGACACATTATACTACCGCAAAAGCATAGAGTAACGAGGTAAGACAGCAGTACTGGATAACCGGTCCACGCGCTTTAATGAGAAAAGTCGCGAACGCCTGCGTAGCGGGCCGTATACGAGTTGCCCAACCAGTGCCACCAAAGATGGGCGATTTACCAAAGGAGAGGTTATCGCCGCATACACAACCATTCACCTTTACTGAAGTGGACTGCATCGGTCCATTTGAAGTCTCAGTGGGCCGCAGGCACGAGAAGAGATGGGGCGTGTTATTCACATGCTTTACGAACCGAGCAGTTTCTGACTCGTTTCTCTGCGTATTGAAGTCGTTTGAAGCCAGAAGAGAGTGCCAGCCGCGTTTTGAAGCAGCGTATAAAACGGATATCAACTTCAGCTGTGGAGCAGTATCCAACGTTCAAGTTTAACCCTCCTAGTTTACTGCACAGGGGCGGCGTTTAAGAGCGACTGGTACGTTCAACTAAATCTATACTTTAAGAAATACAGCCAAAGGCCGTCCTGAAGGAAGAGGTGTTAAGAGCAGCGTTTGCTGACGTAGAGCAAATTTTGAATTCAATGCCTCTGACCTATGTGCCTTTAGAAAGTGACGAATCGGAAGCATTACCGCCGAACCATTTTCTAAAAAGCAGTTGTAGTGGCCTACGTGAGAGCGGTTCACTGGAACAGTCTACCTACAATCCCAAGGCGCACGAAATGGTTTCAACCGCAGCTCAAGCCGATAGCAGTAGGTGACGTGGGGATAATTGTAGACGATGCCGCTAAAGTAAGTGATCGACATTCATCGTGGGAAAGACGGACAGCTGCGAAGCGCTGTCGTTCGCACAGTAGATCGCCTTGTGACGCGACGAACAGTGAATCTGGGCGTAATTTAGTAATGGAGTAGTGGAGAAAACGAAAACGCTGGTAAATGTTCCGGTGCATGCTTTATTGCCGCCCCGCGCCAGTAGAAAAGCTTACCCTACGCGCCCCTGGTTTTTATTCTCTTTCAATCGAAGAACAGTTAGAATTTACTTTGTCTTTGCTTGCACTGGTGACAGAGCGGCAACCCGCTACAGAAAATTTGGCAAGCTGCAAAGAATCAAATAAAAATATGTGAGAAATTTAATTTAACATTGAAATAAAGATTTCAGCCAACCGATCTAACCGATCGATTTGCCCACAAATTGTGCAACTGAATATAGCGCAATACAACACAAAACCGACGTTTAATTGTTTGGTTGAACATTATCTACAATATTTTGAATACCTTTTTGTTCATTATTTAATTTTTGAAGCTCCGGCTTCAGACTTCGTTCTGCTTGCAAGGCCTTTAGTTCTTTCGCAAACACATCACTCTGAATGGGAGAGATTATATGATTAAAAGCCAATTTAAATTCTTTTACTGAAATGCTTTTACGAGGATAGTCTACCAATGATCTGCTCAACTATGCTCTATTATTTAGTGCTAGTGGTACATTTCAATACAAGGGTGTTTCGCAGTTGATGACGTCGAACAGCCAAAGGAGAAAGTTTCAGCAGTTCCAGCTCTTGGCGATAGAAGCGCGGGACAATGTGCACCCCTAACGCTTTGCGGTGTGACCCAACTCCGATTATAACAGCTAAATTGAAGGCGAACGGAATATTTTATTACATGTTGCACTCCACTACGGTGGAATGAGCCTTTACTAAGTATCCCTTTTGTTAATTACAGGGATCACACATGAATGCAGGTTCGTTTGACGGAGGACTACGGAACGCGACCACACTGGTAAGTTAAATAAAATCAATTGTCCCAGCGCTACTAATCCTAGTATATCATAGAGTCTGGTCATGACCGATATTATTTTTCGCCCAAAGACCCCGAAAACAATTTTTTCATTTTATCTGCAAAAAAAGCTTTAGTGCAGTAATAAACGTGACATCTGAAAAAATCAGAATCTCACCTGAATCAGGCACATTTGCCAAATTTCGATGGTAATTGTACGGAAAGTTGACTAAATTTTACAACTCTACCCGATGAGTGACGTCCGCCATGATGTACGGCACAGTCCGCCCTTATCAGCGAATATAAGGTACAAACGCCTTATGAAAAATTAGCACGATGGTTATAACACAATTCTTTTGAATTAAACCTTCGTAAGTTTATTGAAGATTTAGAACATAATTAATTCTTTACAAGATATATATTTGGCGCAGTCGGTAGGATCGGTAAAAGTGAACTTGTTATTCTATCTACTTTAGTTTTATGTATTCATTCATTGAATAAAGTCCCCGCTTTTAACTCAACATAAACAATATCTTTTTTTTCCTCTTTGGAAAGACCATATATTTAATTGGCGCAGTCGGTAGGATCGATAAACGTGAACTTGTTATTCTATCCGTGTGACACATAGAATTATTAACCGTGCGTTACATAGAATTAGTGAATAATCAATATAAAACTCGATCCGACATCAAGAACTAACGGGAACGCTCAAAAGTCTCCAACAGTGAAAAATATTTACGTCAACTGTGCGCGGAAATATCAACGGTGTGTTGCAACCATAAAACTCCAATTGTGAAACAAAACGCCAACTTCTGTGCGAACAAATAAAACACCACTAAAAACAAAAATGGCCGTAGAGCCCACCTCAATCAAGCACTGTCTTCGTTAAGACAGGTGGCAAACTATGATGGAGCACATCATTCATAAGGAGGATAGATTTCATCATGCACCTATATCCAACCCATGACATAAGGCAACATAACATATTGTTCAGCGCAATCGAGATGCTGCTCACTGGAGAAGCACAACGACTTTCGCAAATTGGACAAGCCAACACCTGGCCGGAACTAAGAACATTCCTCAATGAATCGAAGACGCAGCCACAGTTAGTAAGCTGAAACAAGTAGCTCAAAGAGAAGGGGTTATACGAGGATAGTGTTGAGTTTGGCGCTAAGGTTCGATGTTTTAGCGGGCCCACAAGAAAACACTCCACTTTTCACGTGATACTTCATTTATTTCTTCCACCTGTATTTCTTATGCTAATGGGTGTGTCTATGGTGTGTGTGCCGTATGCGAGTCGTTATTATGCCGCTATGGTTGTAAGCGAGCCGTTTTTGTAAGCGAGCCGCTATAAATTAATCGCCCTTACTCGCGGTTGTAACCAAACTGTTCTGTCTGCCGCTTAGTAACAAGCATAGAACCTAACATGTAAGCTTAAAGCGCAAGATGCAACGGTTAATTTCCCAGCACGTAGGCTGGCGCTTAAGAATAAGTATGAAAATGAAAGAGAATGAGTGATATGGGTTAACCCATTGGTGGCTGCGTCGGGTCTGCTGGGCAGTTAGCGAATTTCGGCGGCAACAGATAGCATAACAGAAATCAGAAAATCAAATCAAAGCCAAAATCAAAACCAAAAAAGTGGAAAAAAAGATACACAAAACCAAAAACTTCCACGAATTTCAACAAAAATTAAATATTGACAGGGCTCAAAATCCAATGAATAATCAACAGCAAAATAACTATCCAAAAAATAATGTAGCAAACCAGCCTACGATAAGGCAAAGAGAAAGTAATAGTGGAATTAGCAAAATGGACATATCAGAAAATTTTGATCAGAATGCCTCGGAACAATCGGATAAAGAGATCGAGACAAGTCCTTCATCAGAATAACAATGAACAATAAAGCTTTAAGATGTGTAGTCGACTCAGGATCTTCAATAAATTAGATTTTCCAAGATTTTATCCAAAAACTTTTTTAATTTCAAAAATCATTTAGGATATTCCAAAATACACATGATTGAAGGAGCAGTAGAATTAAAAGAAATCATTTTTCTTGCACCCAGCAAACTTTTTCCGACAGAACAAAAATTTTATATCAATAAATTTTCAATAAAAAATATGACATGTTGATAGGTAGAACTTTCCTAAAAGCAATTAAAGCCCAAATAAATTACGAAGAAGAATACGCAAAACTAGGAAACTATACATTTTATTTCAGAGATAATGAAGAAATAGAGGAAGAACATTACATAGAATGCTTGGACCCACCTACAGAGAGGGACCCAGACACAAATTTTGCGATTGAAAATGAAATAATAGAAATCAATGGGTATAGACTCAATAGGCATTTTAATTCACTCTATTCAAATAGAAACTAATGAATAGGCATTTTAAACCAAATCCCAACCACTTGTAAATTACGTAATAGACACTATTAACAAAGGTTTAGAAGTATTAAGTATTATTTTGACAACAACAATTTGCTCAATAAAAATACGAAACAAATAGAAACTAATGAATAGGCATTTTAGATCAAATCCCAACCACTTGTAAATACACTAAGACATAAAAGAGTTTTCAAACTAATTACAAGAACCAAACATAATTGTAACATGGAATTTACCAAAAACTAAACTTAATCAAAATTGCGTAAACAACGACTTAATAATAGAAGGCAATAACATAATAAAAATTTACGATTATGCCTTACAACTAAACGAAATATCAATAATAAATTCATTGCTTGACTAAAGCCAAAGCATTTATGTAACAAACAATATCACCAGGCTAGAACCTATTTTCTTTATACAAACAAAAGAGATAATTAACAAAACACACCATATATTATAGTGTATTCCAAACTATTACATTAACCACTTTTATACTTACTATAATAAGTTTGATTACATACTTAATCTATAAGTTTAAGGCAATGCCACAAGAATTAATAATTCAGCATTTTCGCAAATAATCGACACCCCAATTGTTGGAAAAATTGAGTCTCCCAAATTATAAACAAAATTGATACTCCAATATTTACATCTGAGAAAAACCCCTCGCTATATCCCAATGTATCCGCCTGAGGACAGGCTATTTTCTTTAGGATGGAGGAGTCATATATCCAACTTCAATACACAAAACCTTATAAACTTTTCGCCCCCTAAAATAAAACTTTAAAGTAAACATCCGTCTTGTATAATGAACAATTGGACACTTGCAATAACAATTGTCCCCCTAAAAGTCAAAACCGGGAGAACGCTAATTAAGCATTAAAATTCGGGCCAATCAAATCACACCAATATCGATCACGCCACTAAAGGGCAAACATTACTTTCACTAGTTGGAAAAAAATAAAAAACGATACATAGAGTGTCTTCGCAGCCACATACGCGAAAGCTATGGAGTACAGAACCCAGACAAATGAGTATAATAGGAACCATGTGAATCCTCAGGATAAACATGGGAAGAGTTCGTGGGTATAAAGTATTTTAGAATAGATGTCGACATCTATTCAATAAAGGACATTTTGAGGCTGGATGTTTAGAGCCCATGGACATAGGATCTACTATGTCAAAATACAGACAATCCAATTCCTTTGGAAATGGCCAAGGTGCCAAAAAGGCAAGGTTCCGAACGCATGACGAGCCAGAGGCGCCAGTGCAAAATACTATACAGCATGTCCCCAGTAACGTAGCCGCAGCCTCAGTTGCTGAGATTGACGAAGAGTCTGACTCCGCAAGTGGCAACGACTTGTTAAATTTTTTAGGGAATGCTCCCAGTTCCCGTTCATTGAACGGCAGTTGGCTGGGAGGAAACTAAAAATCCTGATAGACAGAGGAGCCGCCAAAAACTACATTAGGCCCATAAAGGAATCTAGAAAATGTAGGTCCAGTTAGCTCTCCTTTTACAGTTAGTACCATACATGGTGTTCAATGAAAGACGTTAGTGTTTCTTGAAGTTATTAAATGTTTATTTATTTATATATATATATATATAGGCACTAGCACATAAACCACTACCTTGACGTTGCCAACAGGGTGTATTTTATGCCAATTCCATATGCAGAAGCTGCAGAAGCAGATGTAGCAATTTGGTTGCCTGTTTCTAAATGCAACATTGTGTTATGTTTTTTATCGCATTTAAAGCATCCCCTCCAAGGCTTGACACTCAATTTGTGTCTCTGCACCCAATTAAGCCGATCTGCTGCGGATTTGATTTTGAAATTTTCACATTGGAAGAGTTTGTGCTCTGCTCTTTCGTAGAAAGCACACAGGGTACTGTTTGTCCCAGATGCTGTTGCGCATGTCTTCCTTGGACTTGGTTTTCAATGCTGCGATTTTCGTTTCTTGGTTGGATAGGAAGTCCTTTACTTCCTGCAGATCCCTTGTGTTGGAAAGAGATTGCTCATATAGTGCGTGGTTGAATCTATCCTATTTCTTGTCATATGAAACATTATGACATCATCTGACGATTCCATATTGACGCCTACATTTTTTAAGGCTTGCAATGATTAAAAAATGTTATCATGCTAATTCCTTATAGAAGCTGCGTCAATTCCCACATTTGGGTGATCAAACAGCTTTGACAGTATGGCTATTACTAGAACTCGTTTGTTGTTAAAACGTTCCTGCAACACTGACCAAGCAGTGTTGTAATTGGCTTCTGTTAATTCCAGGTGCAGTATCAATCTCTCTGATTCTCCAGAAAGGTTTGATTTTAAGTACCACATTTTCTCTATCGTGGATACATTTGACCCATGAACCACCTTTTATAGATGTCATGAAATTGTTGCCATTTCAGATAATCCCCATCAAATTTTGGAATGGAATTTTGGGTAGTTGCAATGATTGTATCGATTGCAATCCAGGTGGTGATTGTATCACTACATTTTCTGCTGGTGCCACACAGAATTTCGGCATTGTATTTTCTGCGGCCACAAACGTAGCTATATTATATCCGGCTTCGGCTGGACTTTCAGCTAGCCGAGGAATCTCATAACGGATTTCTTCAATTTGCATCCATAATTTGTCGACTACCCATTTGTAAGTCATTTTATCTTCGGACACAATTTGTCTTAATGTCCTGGACAATGAATCTAGCAGAGCACTTTGCTTGCGAACCAGTAGTTTGATCATGACTTGCTCTTCCTCTCGTTGGCGAGCTTGTCTCTCTAGTTTTATTTTTGCCAAATCCTTACCAAGTCCTTCCAATCTTCCACTATATTAGATACAACCGTCTTCATTTTGAAATAGTCCGTTACAAAGTAGTCATCTTCAGTTGGCACGTTATTTAATTTGTCCATCAACTCCTGATGACTTTTCTCAAAGTTCTTCCACATGTATTCCAGGAGCTCAAGTTTCTCCTCGAAATAAGATGGCTTCGTTTTCCTGGCGAAAGAATCTTTTTTGGTATTCCGAATGAAGGCCTGGATTGCCTCTCCTCGTTCTGTCTGCGGTTTATAAAACTCCTCCATGTTCATTTATATTCTTATGTAATTGCTTATCTGTACTAGTACTTGACCCGATGGGACTTTATTTATTTTGTCAAAGACAGGGAACGCTCCGACTCGTTCCTAAAATTGGTCAAGTGTAGCACAAATAAGAATAAGAAATAAATGGAAGTCGCCTTTTGATTAGTGTTTTAACAATAGTTTATTTTTATTTCCAATATACGTATTCTTTTACACTGATAAATGCCACGACAGTGAAACCAATTTTTTGAGTTTCTTTTTTTGTTTCAAAAATTGCTGATCAATGCTGTAAGAGTTATAAATGTTTATTGTTTTCTCAGCTTTTATATTAATTCACAATGGATGGCTCAATAATTAATGTTTTTCTCAAATGCACGTCTGGTCGCTGCCAGCTTTCAGAACGGAAGAAGGTATCAGCGTTGTCTCTTTTAAAAGTCATCGATTTCACAGCGTTGATATCGATATAGCTTAATCGCTACGTAATACAGGTTATCGCATACAAAAGAGGGTTCTTTTATATATGTATTGGATTAGCGTTATTATTAAAGTAAGTAAATAAGTATTATGTACATACGTAGACCAGGGATTTATATGTAGCCTACTACATCTCGGCCATTCTGACATTTGGATCTCCTGATCACGTAATCTTAACTTATTTCTATATATTGATACATATGTATATTTCTAATTATTAAGTAACATAGTAATACATTTAATAGTTTTATATTCTTCACATCTTAAATTTTATTTCATTTTTTGATCCAGTGTCTTATATTCTGAATGCTCCACACGCCCTGATGTGGGTTACGAGATACTTGAAAACCTTCCACATCTTTAAGTAAAAATCTATCATTTGTAAAATTTTTTCTATTCGGTAAGGTCCTTTATTCTTGGAATTAGTTTCCTTGACGTACCAACTGTGCGATCAAAATTTGTACAATAACATAGTCTCCTTGCTTAAATTCTTTTGGCTTTCGTTTGCTTTTATCATAATAAGTTTTGTTGTAGGACTGAGCATTATTTTGAGCCTCAATTGCCTCATTCCTGATTTCTGTTAAACTCTTCTGCTTGGTGTCTTGATTTATCAATTCTAGTTTCTCTTTTAATTCATCTACTATTCGCCCCCTTTGTGACGTTCCAAACAACATAATACTTGGCAATTGTTTTACACTTCGATGCTGTGTATTGTTCATTGCATACTCCACCTGTTCTACCACTAAATCGCAATGCAATCCTTTCTCAGGTTCAACTAATTTTGCAATCATCGGGCCTAGACTTCTGTTAATTCTTTCTACCTGTCCGTTTGCTTGGGGAGATCCGGTCGCGATTTTAATAGTTTAATGTATAGTTTTCTTTAAACTCCTCGAACTCACTTGAAGTAAAACAACTACCTCTATCAGAAATAATACACTTTGGTTTACTAAACATATGTTCTAAAATAATCTTTAAGACTTGACAAAATTTCTTTAGTACTAGTTGTCGTATATAATCGTACGAATTTCGTAAACCCATCTACAACCACGAATATATGCTTTTTTGCTCTACCAGCACTCACTGGCCCATAATGATCAATGTGAATCAATTTAAATGGTCTATTGCCTTTAGGTATACAATGCAAGAAACCTTGTTCTTTTCCAGATCTTGGAATAGGCAATGCATTAAGACAGTTTTCAATATGACTAGTACATTGTCTTTGAGGTTTGCGAACCAGTAACTTTTATTAATTAAATACATCATTTTGTCTCTCCCTATATGTCCTATTTCATTGTGATACAACACATGCTCTTCCATATTCTCTGGAACATAAAAGAAAGTCTACCATCATTTGCATTTCTATAAATCACTCCATTTCTCATCTCTTACAATTTGTGTTCAGCCTTCTCTAATAATTCCTTAAGTTTTGAATTTTAGGATCCTTTGATTGGCAAATTATTAGGTTATCTTCAAACTTGTTGTTTCAACTACCATAACATTATACATCTGCTCAAAGCATCTACATGCTGCATTTTGTTTCCGGGCCTATAAATCAATTCATAATCATAGTTTTGAAGCTCTAACGCCGATCTAGCAATTCTAGGTTAAGTTCAACTTTGTTTAATGTCAGTGTTAAAGAATTACGATCTGTCATAATCTTAAAGCGTTAACCTTAAAGGTAAATACGAAATCTGCGTAAGGCATAAATGATTGCAAGAGTTCTAATTCAAAGCTGTGATACTTTCTTCTGCTCCGGTTGTTCGTTTTGAAAAATAGGATATAGGATGCTGTAGGTAGAAAAATGTCTGCACAGTGAAATTGTAAATAAGAACACAAGAGGAATTAATATGTACAAGTCAAACGTTTATTCAGAGCAAGCGGAAAAAGGAAGTGAGCAAAAATCGTAGTAGTTAGATTGGAACAAGATAGAGATGGATAATAATAAAGCTATAAATCGATAAAATGTTATTTGCATATTGAAGTATTTCCACAAATGTAAATAGCATATTTCCATAATTTCAACACTTCTTCTCAAATTACATTTTAATACAAAAATACAAAAATTCAGTTATTCAATCATTCCAAGAAGCTTTACAACTTACATGTTT